>NC_137623.1:28370364-28607864 GCF_963280865.1 Gymnoscopelus braueri | reverse complement strand
GCCTGTCCAATGCTCGCAAACAAGCAGCAACAGTGAAATCGCAATCATTGACTTGCACCCCCCCCCCCTTCTCTGTCCTTACCCCCCCCCCTGTCCTCTTCTTATGCTAGCAAACAAGCAGCAACAGTGAAATTGCAGTCATTCACTAGCCGTCCCCCTTCTGTACCTTCTGTACCTGTAGACCACTAAACATCCTTTTCTGCAGAAGCCTACTATAGCTCAGTTAATACTTTGTCTTTTGGGAAGGGGTCATCACCATGCTGTCTTGTGGTGGACATTTTGGTCAAAATATTTCTTTTTGCCACGGACATACAAAATGAGTGGACAACAACATTACCAGAAACACACAAAGAGGTAGCCCTGAATGACCATATAACAGGTCTGTAACTCTGAGAGTGTACAAATGGAACCAAATGGACCCGTAAGTACACTCTCAGAGTTATGGTGGTCCTTGCAAATAAAACATTTGAGAACCACTAGTACTAGTAGAACTCCTAATGTGTCATATATAGTGTCTTAGTAAATCAGAGTCATACATATTCTGAAGAAAACCTGGAGACTTGACATTCAGTAATTGGGTCTTATGATCAAAATAAGAACATTATAATGGTGTGTAAATCAAAAATTTGCCACGGACAAGACCAAGTCTTTGCCACGGACACATTTGTCCGTGTACGGACAAATTGATGACCCCTGCTTTTGGGTCTCGCGCTGTGAGCTTGTATGCAGATCTGCTATTGTCAGCGCGTGACACGTCATACGATGGGGTATAATTTAAGCATTTCTTCCTAGCAAAAATATATTTTCTGGAAGTCAGAGAGGCTGGTTGTTGTTCCTCTATTCATATCTGTGTATTCATTTTAATATTTTTGCAATGCATCATTAGTGGCTTTATTGCAGGTTTTCCATCAGCTGTCAAGTAAAACAATAAAAACAACAAAAAAAACAACAACTATTGGAGATACCTTGTACCTCAAGGACTCTGATGATACTTGAAATGTAATTTCTGATGCACTTGAGGTAAAACACATGGTGTGTCAGGTACTCAAAAAAAATCATAACCTCATTTTTTTGTTCTTTTGTTTTTGGTCGGGTCTGCTCACCAGCGACCCATACCTCACCTATCCCCAACGCCCATAAATAAAACTCATAATGCACTGTAGAGAAGTTAATGTCTTGTATGCACTACATGTAACCCTGCACTGTATGTACAAACTTTGGGAATGTGTGTGTTTCTTTTTGGTCTTATTTTTTTAAGTCTAATTCCAAATGGCTTGACATGTAAATAAAACAAAAAATGTGTAAGTGCATTTGAAAGGAAGTTAAGTCGTTTTTCAGCTATCCAATCTCTTAAAAAAAAAAGAGAACATTCAGAGACGAATAATGTAGTTCAACGGCAGTTCTTTTTATTCTGGTTTTAACAGCAGACAAGTTGATCTCATGCTAAATCGCACCTTCAGATTGCTATATCACTGTGTTGGTGGATGTTGGTACAACATGAACATGTATACAACAGGGATTGCTGTCTGTTCTATGATCGTTACAATTGCATAACTGCACGACTTTCACTACAATGAGGGAAAACCATGCGTAGAAAGTGCTCAAACATCTCTTTAAACCAGAGATAATGTGGGAAGAAAAACACGAGGAATCACTCCACACACTGGCTGAAAATGTCAACATTGCTCATACGTTTATACTATATATACAGTATACAAGATACTTAGTAACACCACAGAGGTACGGAGACAGGCTCCATTTTAAAATCTTACTCTGAGAGATCCCTAAAGCAGATCTCTAAAGCAGACCTATACAGTATGTAACTGTATTGTACCTGTCTGAAGCGATCTTATTGTTACATGAATAAAACTGAACCAGGTAGTCCTATCAAAGGATCTGCCTTATAATAGTCACTGAGAAATGAGGAGAAAACACACATCAAAAGGGTAGTCAACTGGGGCCTTTAGAAGACAAGATCTGTCACCAGCGTGTACCCAGAACACAGCATTCCCTGTACAGAAGTCCTGTATCAAAGGCTTGGGCATATGGAGTATTGCTCTCATTTGTACAGGGGTTCTCTTTAAGTATGACTGATGGCAGCGTATGAAGGCATTGGCAGTGCTGGAAACTTTAGGTTTTGTCTCTCAATACTGAAGGGAACGAGGGACAACGGATGTTTCCCGTAATGAAGCGTCTCTCCCAAGTCTTCATCAGTGGGATAGAGGAGCTGAAGGAGATGAGAAGAGGAAGTCACCTCAGACTATCGACACCCCTTGTATAAACAGCCTCTGTGGAGTCATGCTCCGTTTTTGTTTTTCATTTGACAGGGACAATGCACAATAACATCGCACCAGAAATAGCTATAAGCTAATTTACACCTGTAGTCCCTGGGTAATATCCTCAGTCTTGTTTCACAAGTCTACGGTCCTGTGGTCCATTTGTTGTCAAGCTGATCAGAATACGCTTTTCTGACACTGTTTTTTATAATAATTTAATGCTTTTATCATGAAAATAACTGCACCTACTCTTGACACATTGATCTAAAATGATCAAATGAATGGTTAAAATGTGCGTATATAGCGTGAGGTCAATTAACAACAGCAAAGGGAATTCATAAAGGGTCCCAAATGTGATTGACAACAAAGAATTGAAAAAAGAATGGTTATTCAATAATATAATTCAAAAATCAAGTGGTAGAGAACCCTGCCTCTGTAACCATATGTACCCCTGCTGGTACGCAAGACAGTTCTCTCCAACTTGTCCTTAACTTTATCTCCCACTCAGCTTTCTCATTGTATAATTACACCCACTGATTCTATAAAACAAAATACATAAATCATCAAAGAGGAATGATGGAAACAACTAACCAAAGGAAAACGTTTCTCTATGTCGAAGACAAAATCGTCACATTTTAAATAGTTCCTCACACACAATATGAAATTTAAAAATGGCCCCCTTTCTTCCTGGATAAAACAAAAGCCTAATAACAAACACCTTTCTTGTTTAAATCGCTATATATGTCTACTTCCACCAATCATCAGCGAAAATAACATGACACCAGTACAGTACAGTACATGTTGAAAACACACAAGCGTAGCTGAAGCTCATTCAAGGTTCAGAGTGCTGTGAGGATTATCAATACCAAAAATGGCCTCACGGAACAGACTGCAGAGTCACGCACGCATTGTAATTCCAGACTTCATGCTGCGTATTCAGTGCAGCAGGTCAACAACACAGCTTTGGCGCTCTGCGTTGGTGCAGCATTGGTGTTAGCATGGGCCAGAAAGGAATCGTGCAATCACAGCAGGTCCGTTTCCTCACCGCAAGGGTGCATTTCAACAACACAAACACAATCAAGCTGGCGTGGTAGAAGCTGCAGGAGAGACAAGGCTGACACGGTGTTGTTCCAAAAGCATCCTGAAGATGTTCCTTTGGTCCTTCAATTATTGTTCAATAGGCTGCAGAGCTGGGTAAACACGTCGGTGTGGCTGTACTGCTGGTTTGCAAAAGCACTAATAGTCTGTAATAAAGCTCAACATTGCTGGTTGATGCGTATCTAAAAGCACACGTAACAACTATAGCCAACTATACATCTTAAAACTCTGAACTATAGCCGACTGTACATCTTAAAACTCGGAACTGAAGTCAGAGCGTTCTCCCTTTTGAAATAAAACTGAAAGTATATCCAACAGCCATCACAAAAAAACAGGGTCAATATATTCCTACTGTATAGGTAAGGCTTTCTCTCATGGAGATAAAAAAATAAATACATTGGTTCCTACTGTAAATCTTTATAAATAGCCTGTATTTATAATAAGATTTGTTGTCTTTTCTTATCGTCACTTCATGACAAAATCATTACTAAAATGTTCCCCTTATAATTTCTAGTTGAAATACGGAAGTGCATTATGTCCTCCTCTCTCCATTCACCACCTAAGCAACATGCCACTGAAACTTGATTTTGCTACGCCAGCAGCACACTGACCTATTTGTGTGACCAATCAAAAGGGTCTCCCAAGGGAAGGAAATTAAAGCTCCTTTCACCATTCGCAATGAAACTCAAACCCTCCGTCTTTCTATGTGTGAGGGAAGTTGAAACAAGAGGCCCTTTTATGTGAGGGGTTGGACACAGAAAAAGCTAAACGGCAAGTCTTCTACAGCGCTGGCGAAGCAGTGCAGGCCTTCTTCAGCCACATGGGGGAGTAGCCATGTCAGCAAAGCCAGGTAGGCCTCATGAGGGAGAGCTGACTTTGATAAAAAAAAACTAAGTACTAATGCGGGGTTGTCAAAAAAGGCCTCAACTGGCCAAATGACCAAATTCACAGAAGATGTTCACAAGAATTTCATCTGAAACTCTTACTTTGGAAGAGCCAGTTGAGTGGCTTACTGAGAAGGCAACAGGCTGCCATTAACACCAGAATCTAGGTGGATGATAGTCGTTGCCATTGGGTACAGATCTACGGTCACTGAGTAACTCAGGGTTCGTTACATTTCTCTACATGTCTCATTCATGGTTTTTAGTAACTCTTCCATGACAACTCCATGTCAAGCACCAGATACAAATGTGTTGTAACATTGGATATAATGTGAGGAAGCCTTAAAACACAAAATTATAAATAATCATTTTGAATCTAGTTGATGCAACGTAAACCAGATTTCCTTCTTTTAACTTATACTTGATAATTTATTTTAAATACTTTGTTGCTCCCTGAGAAAGGCCATGGAATTGCATTTTCAAGTTGACTGACCTTTCCAGGTTGTTCATGGCTGCGGGAACCCTGCTAGGAACTTTACCCATTGGAATGTCGATTCAAAAACTGATCTTAAACTAGTATTTACCCAAGGGCAAGGTTAATCGTACTGTACATGCTCTGGCCAGCGAGGGGCAGGTAGGGACTAGCGGATTAGACAGAGTTATCTGTTGGCCTTGTAATTGGACTTGCTGGCATCGCGTGGCTCCTTGCTGGGGTTGCTCCAGTCGTCCGCCTCGTTGCTGGTCTTGTAATGTCGCCACGCTGACTTGTTGAAGACGGGCAGGCGTTCGAATGACTCGCTTGACAGGGCCTTTGGTGGAGGAACAGTGAAACATAAAGGGCCAATGAGGACTCACACACAGATCACCGACTCAAAGAGAAGCTAACAGAGGGCAAATAATGAAGATGTTAATGTTGGATCATGTGAGGCAGCTCATGAACACTATGACTATGGTAAATAAGAGGCAAGGTAAACACAACCTACCTTCAGATAAATGACAGCGTCAGTTCCCACACCCTCCATGGAGTAGAGCTTCAGATCCCCCTGGAAGTACCTGGCATACAGTCTGGAGATGGGTAGACCATAGCCAAAACCAGCCTGGAGGAAGGACAAGAGAGGGATACAGACAGAGAGAGACAGAGACAGAGACAGAGACAGAGAGACAGAGACAGAGACAGAGACAGAGACAGAGACAGAGACAGAGACAGAGACAGAGACAGAGACAGAGACAGATTCACAAACTGTATACAAAATCAGCAAACACAGTCTGAATGTCTCATCACGTTTCACTTTAACTTAGAGAGATGGACCTTTATAGATCCCATGGGGGAAATTCAGTTGTCACGGTAGTTATAAAACAAAAAAATGATACAGCTAGGAGTATCAAATATTACTAATAATACTTGATTTGTGTGTGTGTGTGTGTGTGTGTGTGTGTGTGTGTGTGTGTGTGTGTGTGTGTGTGTGTGTGTGTGTGTGTGTGTGTGTGTGTGTGTGTGTGTGTGTGTGTGTGTGTGTGTGTGTGTGTGTGTGTGTGTGTGTGTGTGTGTGTGTGTACATACCAGTGGGACAGCTCCAGGCTCCAGGGTGGGTGTAGGGGCGGTGGAGTATGTGTAGTTGAACAGACGGTCTATCTTTCTAAGGGGAACGCCTCCTCCTCTATCACTGATCTGAACACAGGGAAAGAAACAAAAAAACTAAAATAACATCAAGCTGGACATCCCAATAAAAGTTCGGCTCAAAATGTCAAATTATTTCATAGAACCTGTTTACCTTTATGGTTGCAAGGTCGGGGGTCCACTTGCTAACCAAGATATAGCAATATATATATATATAGAAAGCACCAAATAATGTATGCTAATGATAATTATCAATACACAAAGGTGGCCCAGACAGACTCCATAAAGCCTCCTTGTAGCCTCTACTGTACAGAGAAACTCGAGACTAGAGAGATGCCTCCCTCTGTTCACTAACACAAGCAGAGTCACCAAATAATAAGAAAACGAAAAGAAAAAAATGCAAATTGGAATGCTATTTGGCCCTAAAAAGAGAGTACACAGTGGCAGAATACCCGAGTTCTGTGATTGATCCAAAACTGAGAACTAGACTATGTACAGACTCAGTTAAAACCATCCCAGCCAACCTGGCTCCCAGGAGAAGACAGACTGTGGCACCTACTGCACACAAGATGAGGTGGAAACTGAGCTGCATTTTCTAACTTCCTGCCAGCTGTACCAAGACACCAGAGACACATACTTCCCACAGATTACAAACACCCAAAGAGAGTTTGAAAAACGTGACTAATTATGAAAAACTCCCATATCTGCCGAGTGAAGTACAGTATTGTGCAAACACAGCAGCAAGATTTGTTGTGACAGGAAAATTATGTTCAATGGAATACAACCACCATAAAGAACCATTTATAAAAAAGCACCATTAAGACTATCAATCATGTGTAATCCTACCATACCCAAAATACTGGGACAAATTATGGGGGTTGACATTCCTTTTGAGCCAGCGTTCTTTGTACTTGGTGAGATTCCCGGGGGGAATAGTAACCAAGAACCAGACATATCTGCTTGGGGTGTTGCTGTTGATCGCAAAACAAATGATTACTGTGTCTTGGAGAAATGTAAAGTCACCGACTATCCAGCAATGGAGGGAGAGGCTACAAAGCATATATCTGATGGAAAGCACTACAGCTAGACTACATATGAGGACAGAGGATTTCAATATCGACTGATTGGGGATGCGGTCCCCCCTTAATGTCAATGGACAATTGGACAGGAGTTGATTGAACGGCCTGGTTGCCTGTCCTCCCTGCGCTATTGGCCGGAGTGTCCTGAAGGTCATGTATGGACGATTGGTGCTGTTAGAATAATAATTGTGGTGATGCCCTTGTACGTTTTTCTTTGATGTCGGACGCTGTTGAATGTGTGACGCAATTTTTGTTTTTGTTTGTTTTTGTTTTGTGTATGTCCATATAATGTTATTACAGAATGTATGAAAATAAAAATAGTGGAAAAAAAACCCATCAATCCTCTATACAGAGCTGATCTCCATAGATACTGTGTATTACGTTATCCTTACTTACATGTATTTATTTTAGACATTTTGTTCTGTGTTTTTTCACCAAAAGCAAAAAGAAATTTTTTAAAGCTACATTTGAACGTTTTTTTGGGTTGTTTTTACTGAAATATTTTATTTGGAAAGTTGCGTGACTCAGCTCTGTTTACACATTTCTTTATAATTATGTTAATTGTACATACATTTTTTAGTTGTGATTGTTGTAAAACCTTTGTTTCCTATGCCAATAAACTGAGAGACCTGAAAGCTCTCTAAAGCTGGATTTACACTTGGCTGCACGTCACGCACCAAAAATAGCCAATCTCACAACGCACCGCAGGGTGACACAGTGTGAGCTTGTACAACTGCTATGTTCAGTGTATGACGTGACGAAATATATCAAGCCCTTAAACATTAAACACAGCAAGAACCCAGTAACTATACGTGCCAGAGCCTCCCCCGGTCCCGGCAGAGTAGTTCCGGAGAAGCGGACTGAGGGGCCCTGTCTTTCCCTAAGAGGACTGACCGTAGGTAGCTACTAGGACGTAAGTCGGGGCTTGATCAACCCCGGCTGGGTCACCTGGGCGAGGGTGTATGTTGCGAGACCCGAAACACCCGTCGACCCCAGGCTACACTGATGATACGTCCCAGGTCCCAGGTTGATGTGTTTAATCCTAACATGTTATTTTGTCTGGAGAAACATCAGAAAGGCCACGAGTTTAAATGCAGCTAATTAACACTATAATCATGTGTGGAGGCATCGGCTCAGGAGGTAAGAGTTGCCGTCTTAGAACCAGAAGGTTCTCGGTTTGATGCCCGGCATGATGTCCTTGAGCAAGACACTGCTCGTTTTGAGCAGGTTGGTTCCTTGCATGGTTGCCATGGTTCCTTGAATGGGTGAATGTGAAATATTTACTGTGTGTGTGAGTGTGTGTGTGTGTGTTCTTTACCTTTATGGAGAGGTCCTCATTACCCAGCGTCACCTTTGCCTTCACTGGTGGTAAGCCCTCCTTATTGTCTTCATGAAGCTCCACTGTGGCCCGCATTGAGTTCTACACACACACACACACACACACACACACACACACACACACACACACACACACACACACACACACACACACACACACACACACACACACACACACACACACACACACACACACACACACACACACACACAGTTAATTAAGTTGACTCGAGGCAGTGGTCCTGATAGAATCAAGGTCATGTTACACTTTTAATTACATCTGTGGAGCGTCAGCCCAGTAAGACGAAAGAGATCCTACTTTTGGCTTACCTTGAAGAGCTCGAACAGCATGTGGAAGAGGTGAGAGGGTACGTACACCGACTGGATGGGCTTGTCGGGGGTCTTTGCTGGAACACACAGGAGACATGAGGAGTGAGGACATGACATCAGTGTTGCCAAGTGGTTGATGCTCATTAGGAAAAGTTTACTTTCATTTTCATTCTACTCAAGACTACTGTGTTTTTAACAGTTTGGCAAATATGTTTTTTCCTGTCTCGCTTTTGCTTAATAACATCTGTGTTTCAGGCATGGTCAGCTTTCCCAATCAGGCATGGTCAGCTTTCCCATCAGTAGTTTCGTTTTGACACTCATAATAAAAATAAAAATGAACTTTCGTTTTCCCTCCTTGTGCGTGGAATGGATCAGTTCATAAAATCCATACACATTCCCCTCAGTGCAGTTTTGTTTTGAGACACTTTCATTTTCCTAACTCTCCTTAATGGGGCATGAGGGGCTCAGGAGGTGTAGTACAGATGTGACATTCCAAAGTTTCAAAGAGCCTGCCACTGGCACTTCAGTGGATAGTCCAAGCCTTGTCACGTAGAAAGGGGGGCGTTAGACAGATGTGAAATGGTGCCAGGTGCGAATTGGCCTAATTTCACACCTGGCAAATCAGGCACCACAAATTTTTTTTGGGGGGGGGGTCATTGGTGGTTTGCATTGTGCACAGGTTCCATTGTTAAAATATCTGGTGCATGACTTCAGTGTATAGCCTGTTCTAGTTCCTACAAACCACAGACAAACTAGCTACAAACTTATCCACTGCCTCTGCTGAACATTCATTCAGCTGTTGATATCCTTTAAAGGCATACCTCTCAAACAGAATGACTTCAAATGATGAACATTCAGCTGTTGATATCCTTTAAAGGCATACCTCTCAAACAGAATGACTTCAAATGATGAACATTCATCTTCATTTTAAAACTGTATATGTTGACATGTGTGACTATAGTAGTAATCATGGGGGAGGGTGGTTGAATCGGACCGTTCTTGTACATGCAATGTGATCAAATCCTGCAGGCCCCCCTGTGCATGCAGATGCCCCCTCCCCTCCCACCCTTCCAACACTCATACAGACACACCCGCCCACCCACCCACGTACATGCATTAACTCACTCAAACACTTTGAAGATAATGAGACACATTCTCAACATTGTAATCACAGCAGGACTAAATTGAGACTCTCTTTCTGGCACCACTAGCTTGAAATAGAATGTGTAACAGAACACAAGTAGTAGTAGTTTCAACACTATGAAACAAACACCAAGCCATGGGTAAATGAATAGATTGAATGGACGGATGGATGGATGAATAGAAGATAGTTTGGTTAAAGTGACAAGTCTAATGTCTGGTGTGTAATTAAGTCTACAGCCTGAATGTATGTTCTGCAATGTCTTATTGTTCTAATGAGTGCTGTATGTCCATGTGCTTTGCCGGTAACCCTGGGTTAAGTGTTAATCTATTTTGATACTGTGTTAGTCATTGCACCAAATCCCTCCCATGCCCCCCTCCCACCAACACCACCAATGCAATAGTAGGAGGAACACTGTTAATAATATTATCTTGATGATCAGATGATACAAAAATACAACAAAAGAGTGAAGCTCTCTTACTGTTGAATTCCTCGATCTTGAGGTCAGGAGAAGCCATGTAGTACTTCTCGCATAGCATCTTGGCTGTGTCATAGGCATCTGAGAGACAAAGCACAGACAGAAGTTAATGCAATTCTAAGCCAAATATGACTGATCTATTCAGATTCCTGTTACATTACCACGGTAGTGACTACAGTGTTCCCTGGCTCACAGTAGTTGGCAAGACAATCCCACATACAAAACACTGTCTGGAACTCTGTTTAAAAGCATGGAAACATGCTATTTTACTACAGATTACCCTTGATATGGTTCAGTGTAGAGTATGAGAAGTGTCACATAAAGCGTAAATGAGCTGGACCTGTTTTATATCTGTGCAATGCAAATATTTAGTTCAGCAATGCAAAATAAATGGACCACAAGATAATACATACACAGAAAAAAAAAGATTATGCCAAGCCTGCAGAGCTAGTTCAGCCAGACAACTCAAGCCAAACCCTGATCAAGTGACCAGTCACAAGCACTCTTCGCCTGATCAGGGCGGGCTATTTAAACTTCCCCGCCTACCTGATTATTCCTCACTTTGCCTCCTTGCTGCTAGCTGTGCTGCTCTGCTGTTGCTCCCTCTCTGCTGTCCATAGTCCATATTCACACGGCGGCCATTTTGGAATTTAACATTGCGTTGCTGTGGCAACTGGGGTGGCAACTGGGGTGGCATTTCATTAATCTCTCAAGAACAGATTCTGCTCTGCGTTGGAATCTGTCGTGAAGGTTTGTCATAACGTGTACGCACTGTGTGGGCGTGGGCGTGCCTTCAGATCAGGAAGCAGGCCGCGCTTTACCCAATCAAATGTAGTGGGCGGGATTTACGTGTCCGCTGATCCTTCCCTACTCGAAACAAGCCGAAACTAATTTAACAATGGCGTCCACGGAGCAGACAAAACCACGGAAAGATATTCACATTTTAACTTGCTCTTTCATCATAGAAACAAGTGGGCTTATAACCAAAACGATCCATGTTCTCTGGGAGAAGTGGTGTTAGTGTTCCGTGTAGAAATATTGTTAGTGGGAATGAAAACATAGTCGCACCACCCGGAAGTGGAGCGTGAAGACAGACTAAAACCCCGGTTTCCTTTGCGCACGTGTGCTGCGTCGTCATTGTCCCAGAGCCAACATGAGATAGTACAAACAGCAGAGGGCGCTGTTTTTCATTCTCATTTGGCTTTGGGTTCCCAGATTGGCATTTCATTGACTTAATGGCAATATGGCCGCCGTGTGAATATGGTCCATTGCCTCGCTTTCTGCTGCTGCCCTATGAAGTTTTGCAATCCCACCGCCTCCCCAGCCTGTAGGCTCTGTTTCTATATTCCCATTTGGGGTCTTAATTAATTCCCTGTCATTTTATTTGGTATATCACTTAATTATACATTTTTCATGCTTACAGGAAATGAATAGAGACAGATCCCTGAAAATGCTGCTAATTAAATGTAATTATTTATTAAACAAAACTTTAGTAAGATGTTAAATGAGGAAAGTTCTTTCAAATCTTACCTCCGACTACATCAGCCACGAGACAGGTGGGGTCAATGCTGCCAATGTGTTTGGGATGAAGTGGGTTGGTGTCATTGCCAAACAGGAGAGCTACACAGAAATAAAAATAGAAACATTTTGAAATTCAGTACATTTCACTGGGTTTTACTTAAAATATTGAATCCATTACCAAATCTACTTATCGATTCCAAATCCTTTCAGTCCTTCTGTCAATTTCTAAGATAAAGTGCAGTACTAGCTTTTGACTGAGTTGTTGACATGAACATGATGTGGAGGTAATATTAATGCTACTTTTAGTTATCATCTGTTAATGGTCAACTAAATAAAGTGCTGCCTGTGTTTTACTTGACCGTAGCATGAACTGCCTGCACTCACATCAGCATGTTAAAGGCAACTTCAAAATGCCACACTCCTACAGTACTTACAGTATATTTGATGCTGTGTGGCTGGCAACACACAGTATTTACACTGTAAACATGACGCTAGTACTGACACCTTGACGCTGCGTTCACACTAGCAGAGAGACAAAGCGATAGGCTACAACAAGTCATTTTCAGTGGAAGCCAGCGACATGAAGATACAAACTGACACACTACAAAAAAAATAAACTAGTTGAGATGGCTTTAACTTATTTTCAGCGCTCCAGTGACGCAGTGAAGCGTCAATCAATCGTGTGTTTTTGTTTCACTATGTCCACTCCCCTTCTCTCTCCTCCCAAATTCCTGCTTGTAAGAGGGAAAAACCCATTCTTGACGTCAGCCAGATCCCTGTTCTTTTCAACCCTTTATATTGTTGTCGGTCGTCGCTCCCACACACGCTTGATGGCGTCACCGAGCGTGTTAAGCAACACTTCAAACGCCGACTCTGCAACAGTGTAGCCAACCACGCTTGATTGTTTTGTAGCTTTTGTCGCTGCTAGTGTGAAGGCAGCATTAGAAGACCTTGCGCAAATATTGCATTAAGCCATCAGTTTGTTGGTTTTAGGGAGCTGATGCTCTCTAAAGTCAAGAGATGACTGTTGATTAAACAAACAGGAGACAGGGCACACGCATATTACATCACCACTTGCGGGTGGGTTTTGTGGAACAGCGATGGGGACAAAAAGATTTGACAAGAGGATTTGTTTGACTCAAAGCTTAACAAATCTGCTCAAATATAACCGGCTGTGCTTGTTGATGAGCTAGAACTCTCAACCCTACAGTATATCGTTGCTGTCGGGTGGTAAACTTGTATGTAAGAACCTGTGTTCCAATGGATCCGTGAGGTGAGCTTGTAGATCAGCTATTTTCACACTCTTGTACGATGAAGTAGGGCATTAATTTATAAAAACATAAAAAGTGCATGAGTGTTTATGTTGAAATATGGAGATACAAGGTTTCTGCCCGACACCAACAATATGCTGGTTGATGAGCTTCAAAATCCATGGAAAAATGCATTCTACTATGCTGCCACCAAAATGTGGAATGACCTACCAAAACCCAATAAAGAACACCTTGGTAGTGGCATCCACTGCCCCCCCGCCCCCACCCCTCCTTTCTCTGTAAATACACCTTTTGATGCTACACTGAATTTTCTAATATATTCCAATATGTATTGTATTGTGTATATATTACTGATAAAATGCGTACAATGGACCACAATGGAAACAAGCCCACTGGGGCTTACATGTACTGTTGACAAACATGTTAATAAGGCGGTCAATCAATCAATCAATCAATTCACAACATGTGATAATGTGACACTCACTGTGCTGGTTGATGAGCATGCGGAAAGAGATGCGGTTGGTGTAGAAGCGGTCCAGGAAGTACTGTATGTTGCTGCTGATGAAGGGATCAAAACCGAACTTCTCCTTGTACTCTAAGACCCCTTGAGCCATGGTGGGAACCACGTCGTTGTTGCGGTTGCGGACCTCTATCAACAGCTCCAGGAAACTGGAATTGGTGGATGAAGGGATGGATGACAGAAAAGATGGATGGAGGGGAAAAAAAGTAGGTAATGAGTTAAAAAAAACACGACATAAGGCGGATCATGTCACTTATTGACCACAGATCAGACAGATATCTAGGGTATGACTAGCCTGTCATATTAAGGGAATGGGCAAATTAATTATTTTGTCACATAATCACAGATTGGCCGAGCTTTGAGTCACGTTTGTGCCGCCGCACCAGTATAAGTGGTGGCCTTTCCTTTATCAACAGGGTACAGGCAAAGAATTTGACAACGTTTCAATGTTAATACATTTTTGTCAGGTCATTGACATCGAAAGCGTCATATTCTTTGCCTGCACCCTGTTAATAACAGAAAGGCTTCAATAAGTTTGCTCCAGTGCCTTCTTTCTTCATGCCTTACTAAGTCCTGCTCCTGAGGTACACCGGACCAGGCTGAACTTGGCTTGAGGCGCGGTGGACCTCCTATTGTTCCTTTCCGATATGACTTTTCATAACTTTTCCAGGGCTTGGACATTGCTGTATTCTCACATTTCTAGGTCATGACCATAAGAATGCTGCCTCTAGTCACTGATAGTAAGGGACACAGCCTCTATCTATCTGTCATAAAGGACTGGCTGTAACCAGGCCATTGTTATGGTATAAATATACACTGTTAACTGTCCAGTCAGCTTAGAATAGGACTTTGTTTATTACAGGGATTGGCAACTTCAGTGAGACAAGGCGAGTGTGCAATGGATAGATGATTAACACACCTATTTAGAGCTGTACCTACTACCTACAACACATTGTACAGTATGTTTGACCCACCTACTAGTACTGCGTTGAATATTACCTTCTGTTACATACAATTACGCAACAGAAGGTATTAACACTCAAGTGTTGCCTAGTGCTCTGCAGTTAAAGGACAACTTGAATGATTTTTAACCTGAATCATGTGAATATCATATAAACACTTCACAATGTGTGTGTGAGAGAGAGAGAGAGAGAGAGAGAGAGAGAGAGAGAGAGAGAGAGAGAGAGAGAGAGAGAGAGAGAGATCATCGGTTTTTTTAACGATGGAAAAACTGGACAAAACACAGAAGTTGCTTCTCTATTCAGTACATCACTCACTCATTCAAAACATGAGGGTCCTCTGGTTTTCTGTTCTCGTATCCCAGCAGCTCCACAAAGCTCTGCATGTACCTGGAAAAAACAGTCAACGTGAAACTCACATTCCATAACACTGTTCTCTCTCTATGTACTCAGCCACCCCTAGGGAAGCCCCCACCACCACCATTTGGGTCTGCACAAGCGCATACGTAATAGATGCAAACACTGATCTTCTGATCAGTGTTTACAGGGATTGGCAACTTCAGTGAGACAAGGCGAGTGTGCAACCATAATGTAAAGGTTACATTATGGTCAAAGCAGATACAACTGGATGCATATGCTTATTAACACACAGAGGAAAAAAGATAACACATTGATGTATGGCCTATACAGAAAGTGATTTATTTCTTTTAAACTACTCAAGGATATAAAACATCGTCTTCTCCAGATAGACAAGCTGCCTACGATTATTTAGCCAATTTCTTTGCATTTTTCTTTTGCAATCCCCCAAATTGCAGTCCACACACACACACACACACACACACACACACACACACACACACACACACACACACACACACACACACACACACACACACACACACACACACACACACACACACACACACACACACACACACACACACACACACACACACACACACACACACACACCTTATTGGCTTACTGGCGGGGGCCTAGCATCATGTATTAAGTGTATTTCTGGACGAGGTCTCTCACCATTTCTGGACCAGTCTGATGGAGGGCTGACTCAGGAGGTTATCGGGTAGCAGGTTCACCTCTCTCATGGTGTTGGCCAAGCGCACGGGCAGCTCCTTGCGCAGGAACATGTACGACGTCTTCTCACACGCATTTTCCCTGCCTGAGAGACACCCAAAAATCTATAAAAGCCTTATGGGAAAGAGGCACTTTAGTTTTTATACATTGGTGTATTCTTGTAGATTTCTGTATTCTAACTAGGGCTGTGCATTACATCAATATTGTGATATGAGACTAGATATCGAATGAGATTTTGGATGTTGTAATAATACATTATCGTCATATGACATAAGCATTGTCTTTTCCTGGTTTTGAAGGCTGCATTGCAGTAAAGCGATGTCATTTCAAGAAATCACATGACTGTCCTAGCTGTTAATGTATTCATACAACTATCTATGAATTGTACTTGCAAGTTCATTTGAAGTCGCTAATATGAACTCTGTGTGAAATATCCAGTAAGTGGCTCTAAAACAGGAACTAATATTTCTTCTAGTAGTGTACACTTTGGAGAATGATGAGAAACAGGCCCTATAAAAACAGCCTTTTCGGACTGTGAGATTGTGTGCATATCCAGTACAAATATCCTCAGGCCTGTTAATAAACATGGTTAAAGGGCTATTTGTGTTATCTCTTTTATTATACAAAGATGCAGAATGGCATAATGATCATCATTACACTGTTCTAATCTTTGCCTTCACCTAACTTAGTTATTATACAGGCATTATTATCGTGTAAATATTATGGGAAAGCACAATAGTCATCCATACAATATCATCGCAATTTTGTATTTGGTGAAAAACTGTGATATTTGATTTTGTCCATATCGTCTAGACCTAATTCCAACTGGGTTTATATTAAAGAAATGCTGAACGCCCCACTGCAGACGTGACTCAGCACAATTGCTAACTTCCCAAGAGTGCATGCATTCTTTAATTGCACTACGTAGTGATAGTACGGGGCCAAAAAGCTTGCATTTGTGCCAGCCTAGCGTAAACACGATACACAGCTTATTGAATTCCTGCAGAGGAACAATGCCTCAAACAGTGTTGCTCTCTCATTGCAGACTATCAGGTTGTACCCGACACAAAAATGACGGTCAAGTCTCATAGTGACTCTCCCAACTACAAGACTTTTTTGTTTTGGTTGCTTTTTACCCCCTTTTCTCCCCAATTTTAGTAAGTCGTTAAGCCAATTAATTCCTCCCCACACACGTGTGCGTTGTCACTGCTGTTGTGTCCTACTGACTCACCTGCCAGTGAGGAACCCCCACCGGGAGGATGTAGAGCTTCCCTTCCCCATACACGGACAAGACTATCATATATTGCACAATACACATTTACTGAGCTCAATGTGAAAGTGCTGATACAAGTGAAAAAGCATGGCACCACCACACACAGTGTGAGCGTAGTCATGAGTGTGACTTAAGAATTATGCTAAAGGGATAGTTCACCCAAAAAAAATCTTTTTTTCTAATGATAAGTCACCCCATGGAGACTTGAATTCATGGATATCTTTTTGTTTTTGTCCCATTCCACAAAGACAATAATTTGATGCCCAGCGGAGCGGCAGGCAGCAGTTCCGGTAGGAGACACAAAGGAGACTCTATGTGTCTCCTACCGGAACCGCTGCCGGTCATCAAATTATTGGCTTAGGAATGCGACAAAAAAATGTCCATGAATTCAAGTCTCCATGGGGTGACAGGAAAAAAGTCATTTTGGGGGTGAACTATCCCTTTAAGATATGATAAGGACAAGGGCTTTACCTCACTATAGCTTAGGGCCCCTAAGGTCGTTGACCCTCATAAGCCTTAGGGATATGAATGTAGGATCTGGCACTAAGAGAATAAGTCAGAGGGTAAATCATGCTCTGCTATATGAAAAGCACTCAGACTTTGGAACAGTTAACATTTTTGTGAATCAACTAAGAAGTACGAAGAAGACGACGACCAAAATAGTGAGTAGTGACAGACCTCTGGCAGACCTCGCCTGGAAACCAGACCATTCTGCCAGCCAGGGCGAATGGCAGACCATCGGCACGGTGTGTGACGATCATCTTTTAATGTGTTCTTGGGACACAGCCACATAGTCATGCTTCTCTCCTGGCAGGAATGGATAGGGCCATGGGGGCCCTATCCATAACCTGTTGTTAGTTACTTCCTGTACCGTTACAGTATGTAAATCTCTTGACCACCACAGCTGTGAACTTTAGTCCACAGATCAAGTTTTAATCTCAGCTTGTCGTGCTTTTTAATCACGGGCGGATTAATCAAAGCCAAGAAGTTGACGACCCCACCACCAGAAGTGACAATACTGTCTGTCACGTGCATTTTTTATCACATTGTTTTGAACCTCCCAGAATTTGTGACTGAGAGCCATTAATGAATAAATATTCTGTTCTTGCTATAGTTTAACACAGGCTTGTGACTGTGCTGTGTTAGCCATGGTTCACATGACGCTTGTATACAAGCGTCATGGTGCCGAGTCCCCCTGGTCATTTTCGCCGGCCATTTTCTCCAAATTGTCTCCGATACTTTCAACCATGCGACACTAATGGTTGGGAGGTGTATTGCACTCTGATACATTACAAAACAAAAAAAAACAAAAAAATAAAATGGCCGGCGATGGGATTAAAATGCTTTTTATTGAACAATACGGGAGATACGGGTACTCATCGCGGTCCGCATCGCCTTGTAACATCCGTGGCTCGGTGGTAAGCACTTTATATTTGAAATCTGAACGTTTATGTTTATGTGAGAGATGGCAATGTGAAAAAATCGAACACAACTTTAGACCAGGGGGACTCGGCACCATGACTGTCATGGTATGACAGTCATGTTTCAGGGCTAGTGCTGTGTGTGTAGTTGCCTAGAGCAGTGGTTCTCAAAGTGGGGTCTGGGGGACCTATAAGATTATAGCTTATAGACCGCCGAAGTCTGACGTAATTTACACATCCTTTGTTTGTCTACCTGGTTCGCAGTTTTCCACCCCCGTTCTGAATCCCATAGACGTATTTAATATCGCGTCAAATAAGAACTGTGTTCCAAAAATAAACAAATGACCACGGCGGGTTGACTCTTATGGATATGAAGCATCAACTGACGGTGAGAAAACGCTAATGTTACTTCCGCCAAATTAGTTACATTTTCGCCAGAAACAGACTGTATCAAATATAAGTGACTGACTATCATAAACTATACAGAACCTCCTCCCTGACAATAACGCCGACACGCGGTGTTTATTTTTGGACCACAATTCTTATATGAGACGATTCTAAGATGACCCAATGTTATTCTACATAGAGAAATTACTTCCGCAAACCTGGGGATGAACGAGTGACGTCAGGACTTCGGTGCTCTATAGTATAGCTTATAAGTTTACGATAACCACTTTAACTCTTACGATGTGATGCGTTGCAATCTTGTAGATCTGTTATTTTAAAAACAAATCTTGACAATGTTTGACAATATTTTTTAAATGTTTGAAACGTTTTAACAACACAAATTATATGGGGTTCCCCGTCTCAAAATATTTTCCAATGAGGGTCCATCCATGGCCAAATACATTAATTTGGGGCCCAAGTTGACACCCAAGTTGACAAGTTGCCAAGAACCAGTGGCCCAGACTCAGAGCATGTGGAAGTTGAATGTAAAGCAGCATTGTTCTGCATGACCTGTCTGTCACGACTGGGTTTTGAGTAAACATCCAATTCAAACACCCCGTGTCATATCACAACAGAGTATATAAGGTTTCACGCACGGCGCCATGTCGTGTGGTCCACTAACATCTATTTATATCCAACACACAGTGACATTCAAATTCACATTAATAGGCTGCCTGGACTCGACTGGCTGCCACGATTCCAGGACACAAAATGAATAAAATGCCAAACCAAAAGGCAATGGTGTAAAGTATCTAAGTACATTTACTTGTACTGTACAATTACAAGTACGATTTTTAGGTATTTTTACTTTACTGGAGTATTTCCAAATTTCAATACTTTTACTTCTACTCCACTTCATCTCAGAGGCAAATATTGTACTTTTACTCCACTACAATTATTTGAAAACTTTAGTTACTAGTTACTTTGCAGATATAAATTATTATATTATAAAACGTACATTAACCACTTTAGCCCTATTTTCTACATAGGCTATTTGAAAATAGCCGATCTACAATAGCATAGACACAAAAGCAAAGTTGTGAGCTTGTATATCTGCTATTTTCAAGTTTACAGTTGGTACTTAGTATATAAGTAAGTATATTTTGATGCCAATACTTTTGTACTTTTACAAGTAACATTTTGAACACAGGCCTTTACTTGTACCAGAGTATAATTATATTGTGGTATTGATACTTTTACTTAAAGTAAAACATCTGAGTATTTCTTCCATCACTGCTAAAAGGGGCCCCTATAATTCTATTGTTGATGAAGTTCTTTCTAATCTATAGAGGAAGGACACAGAGATGACATAATGAGGGTTACAGAGAACATGACACACATCACTCTCCACAGTCTCTACATAGTCTCTACACAGTCTCTCCATTCTCTACACAGTCTCTACACAGTCTCTCCGCCGTCTCTCAGCAGTCTCTACAGTCTCTCCAGTCTCTACACAGTCTCTACACAGTCTCTCAGCAGTCTCTACAGTCTCTCCACAGTCTCTCCAGTCTCTCCACAGTCTCTACACCATCTCCCCAGTCTCTCCACAGTCTCCAGTCTCTACACAGTCTCTCCAGTCTCTACACTGTCTCTCCACAGTCTCTACACCGTCTCTCCAGTCTCTACACCGTCTCTACACCATCTCTCTTAAGTCTCTACACCATCTCCCCAGTCTCTCCACAGTCTCCAGTTTCTACAGTCTCTTCACAGTCTCTCCACCGTCTCTACACACTATCTCCACAGTCTCTCCACAGTCTCTAAACAGTCTCTACAATCTCTACACAGTCTCTACACCATCTCTCTCTACAGTCTTTCCACAGTCTCTACACAGTCTATCCACAGTCTCTACACAGCCTCTCCACAGTCTCTACAGTCTCTCCACAGTCTCTACACCATCTCTCCACAGTCTTAACAGTCTGTCCACAGTCTCTACACAGTCTCTACACCGTCTCTCCAGTCTCTACTCCATCTCTACACAGTCTGTCCACAGTCTCTCCACAGTCTCTCCACAGTCTCTACACAGTCTCTCCACAGTCTCTACACAGTCTCTCCACAGTCTCTACACAGTCTCTACACAGTCTCTACACCATCTCTCCACAGTCTCTACACCATCTCTACACAGTCTCTACACAGTCTCTCCACAGTCTCTACACACCATCTCTCCACAGTCTCTACACCATCTCTCCACAGTCTCTACACCATCTCTACACAGTCTCTACACCATCTCTCCACAGTCTCTACACCATCTCTCCACAGTCTCTACACAGTCTCTCCACAGTATCTACACCATCTCTACACAGTCTCTACACAGTCTCTCCACAGTCTCTACACAGTCTCTCCACAGTCTCTACACAGTCTCTATACACAGTCTCTACACAGTCTCTCCACAGTCTCTACACCATCTCTCCACAGTCTCTACACCATCTCTACACAGTCTCTACACAGTCTCTACACCATCTCTACACCATCTCTCCACAGTCTCTACACCATCTCTACACAGTCTCTACACAGTCTCTACACAGTCTCTACACAGTCTCTACACCATCTCTACACAGTCTCTACACAGTCTCTCCACAGTCTCTACACCATCTCTCCAGTCTCTACACCATCTCTACACAGTCTCTCCACAGTCTCTACACCATCTCTCCAGTCTCTACACCATCTCTACACCATCTCTACACAGTCTCTCCACCATCTCTACACAGTCTCTACATCATCTCTACACAGTCTCTCCACCGTCTCTACACCATCTCTCCACAGTCTCTACACCATCTCTACACAGTCTCTCCACAGTCTCTAAACAGTCTCTACACAGTCTCTACACAGTCTCTACACAGTCTCTAAACAGTCTCTAGTCTACACAGTCTCTACACCATCTCTCCACAGTCTCTCCACAGTCTCTCCACAGTCTCTACACCATCTCTACACAGTCTCTCCACCATCTCTACACAGTCTCTACACAGTCTCTCCACAGTCTCTACACCATCTCTCCAGTCTCTACACCATCTCTCCACAGTCTCTCCACAGTCTCTCCACCATCTCTCCACAGTCTCGACACCATCTCTACACAGTCTCTCCACAGTCTCTACACCATCTCTCCACAGTCTCTACACCATCTCTACACAGTCTCTCCACAGTCTCTAAACAGTCTCTACACACCATCTCTCCACAGTCTCTACACAGTCTCTAGTCTACACAGTCTCTACACCATCTCTCCACAGTCTCTCCACAGTCTCTACAGTCTCTACACCATCTCTCCACAGTCTCTACACCATCTCTACACAGTCTCTCCACCATCTCTACACAGTCTCTACAGTCTCTACACAGTCTCTCTAATCGGACACAGAGAGACACGACATAATGAGGGTTACAGAACATGAGCGTCTCCAGTCTCCTCCTTCTAATCTATACTCACCAAAATCCAAAAACTGCTTGATGGAGAGCGGAGAGGGCGAGAACCTGGAGTAATACTCGATCTTTGGGTGTTGGGAGTTCTTCAGCAGAGACAGGAAGATCCTCATGGTGATGATGATGATGATGATGATGTACACACACTGTACAGTACGTTAGGGAAGCCAATGAAAAACAACACAACGCGAGCTCCTCATTCAATAATAACACACTTTGACAGCGTGACAGCCGTTATCCTTTGTCCGCGGTCCACATTTGACAGCGTGCAGCGACCTAAGGAAACTATTAATGTACATTCGTGAGAGTTAAATGATCTAATGTCTTGGTTAGATGTTGGAACAGGAACATTGCTGCACGCTCACAGCAGCACGTATCCCTCTCAAGTTCAGAGAGTCAACCGTACGTGACTGTCACGCTGGTGTAGCCCTGAAACATGACCGTCATATCATGACAGTCATGACGAAACTTCAATCTGGTTTTTACACCTTCTCCATTTACAGCCCGTACATCTACAAAAACGTTCAGATTTCAAATATAAAGTGCTTACCCTGTGGCCACGGATGTTACAATTCACTTCGAGTGGGTATAAGTGCCCGTATATTCCGTATTGTTCAATAAAAAGCATTTTAATCCGATCGATGGCTATTTTCCTCATAGAGTTATAGTTATACTGTATCAGAGTGCAGTACACTTCCTAACCGATAGGGTCATCATGTGGTTGAAAGCATAATGGAGAACGGTTGACGAAAATGGCCAACAATCGGATTAAAATGCTTTTTATTGAACAATACGGATGATACGGGTACTTTTGAAGACCCGTATGTAATTGAAACATCCGTGGCCATGGGTTTAACACTTTATATTTGAAATATAAACTTTATTTAGATGTACGGACCGTGAATGCAGAAAGTGCAATAACCAGGTTGAAGTTCAGCCATGACGCTCGCGACGGACGAGCTAACGCTGATGATGCTCTACGCTGATTGGGTTAAAACCCGGAATTAAGCAAATCCAACGGCCCCATTGGACGGGCCGCGTGTCAGTCAGTCACGAGCTATGTCAACCTGTTTGCCTGCAGAGCATCACAAGTTCACAACAGATATATTATATTATATTTTATTATGAATTATCTTTGAGTTGATATCTTATAGGAACACATACTGTATATAACATAACAATATAACAACATAGCTTGGACACAATGGACAATGTGTTACATGCAGTGGTGGAAAGTAATAAGTACATTTACTTAAGTACTGTACTTAAGTACAATTTTGTGGTGTTTTTACTTTACTGGAGTATTCCAATTTTCAATACTTTTACTTCTACTCCACTGTCTACATCTCAGAGGCAAATATTGTACTTTTACTCCTCTACAATTATTTGAAAACTTTAGTTACTAGTTACTTTGCAGATATAAATTATTATATTATAACACATACATTAACCACTTCAGCCCTATTTTATACATAGGCTGTTTGAAAATAGCCGATCTACAAGTTCACAACGCATTTTCAAACATTTTAGTACTTTTATTTTTGGCACTTTAAGTACATTTTGATGCCAATACTTTTGTACTTTTACTCAAGTAACATTTTGAACACAGGCCATTTACTTGTAACAGAGTATTTTGACATTGTGGTATTGCTACTTTTACTTAAGTGAAATATCTGAGTACTTCTTCTACCACTGAAAGCTACCCCTTTAAAATATCCTTTATGGCCACCAGCCTTATTATTTTAACTCTATGCCACCAGCTCTATGACAGTTTCTGTCTGTGCTGTCATGTCTATCAGCAGTGCTTGATTCTTATACTACCACCTAGCGGCTGCGTGCGGAACAACATCACCAAGCTGACAAGTGAAGTCTGCAGGAAAATTAAATGACTTGCAAAATTGAAGATGATAATGACCAGTGGTGAAAGAAGAAGTACTCACATTTTGTACTTAAGTAAAAGTACCGGTCAGGGGATCTTAGTATTATCTGAGCGTCAATTGGAATTGATGTAAAAAAAAGAAATATATTTTGATCGTACCAATACCACAATGTAGAAATACCCTGTTACAAATAAAAGTCAGGTATTCCATATTTACTTGAGTAAAAGTACAAAAGCATTCGCATTAAAATGTACTTACGTACTGAAAGTAAAAGTACAAATGTTTCCATTTCACAAGTTTCTAAATGTATAAAAATGTGTTGAAAATAGCAGATCTACAAGCTCACAACGTTTGTGAGCTTGTAGATCGGCTATTTTCAGATAGCCTAAGTATGCATAGGGCTGAAGTGGTTACAGCATGTTTTGTAATAATAATACAAATCTACAAAGTAACCCTAAGTTGTAGTGGAGTAAAAAGTACAATATTTGACTCTGAGATGTAGTGGAGTAGAAGTAAAAGTATAGACATTTGTAAACACTCCAGTAAAGTTAAAAAAATCCTCAAAAGTCTACTTAAGTATAGTACTTGAGTAAATGTACTTAGTTACTTTACACCACTGTAAATGAAACACACAAGACAAGACAAGACAAGACACATTTAAAGTATTTCAATCGATGATATTTAAAATACTGACATTGTATGGTTGTTTAATGGTGACATACAGTACAGGTCCTAATTATGTTTACAAAAGAAAATGCAAATGTACAGATGATTAATTTCTATTGCAGGGGATAGCCTCGGGCCAATTTATTTCTCTAAGCCATTAGATGGTGGGCCAGAACAAAGTCAACACATTTAGGACATGCAGCAGACCACAAAAAAGTTCATAAATAAAGAGGTGTGTGGTATGACAACTACTGATAGAAACGTGTGTGGACGGTGAAATCAAATGTTACACAGATGTACACAAAATCTTTTTTGTGCAGGTCCCATCCTTGAACGTGGCACTTGGAGGATATCTAATTCATCAAAATGTTTCAAATTATCTGGAGACAGCCAGTCGCACTCCTTTTTGAACAAGACATCTTTCATGTTTCAAGGTCTCTTCTTATAACAGAGAGAAACAATGAAATGTTTAATTACTTAAACTCAGCGAAAGCTTTCCCCACAATAGCATAAAACAGAAAATCACTAGTATAGGGCCCTGAGGGACTCCGGTCAACCACATGGGGTTTGGGTTTGAGTGGTTCAGGCACGTGTAATCTCTCAAGAACAGATTCAGAAGTGAAAAACGCTGGGGGCGCTGTTTTTCCTTTTTATTTGACGATGGGTTCCCAGATTGAGGCACGTGAAACACAGGTTTTTCATTCAAACGTCTAAAGAGGATAGTTGACAGTGAAAACATTACATTCAAAGGATGGAAAATGGAACAATGCGTTGTTCATCCTACCCGGTTTCATCAATGCAAAGCCACTGCTGTCTATATCCTATCTATGTGTGGGTCAGATATTGTAAATTATTTTCAAAATAATTGTAAATAATTTTGCCTACCACTGTTCTATTGTATGCATTGTGCAACATCGCCTCATAGTAAAATGAAGAACACACTGTAATGAAATACAATAAAAACAAAATAAGACATTTCGTCAACTGGAATTATTACGAGGAGGCTTAAAAGCTTGGGAGCACCAAAATCCTGTTGATGTGCACGCTGGTGGCAGGAGTACCGCCCAAGGAAATGACGTTGACACTTTACAAATCTGTTTACATTCTCCGTCAATGAAACGAGCATTATGATTGGTCAAAAAAGATCGTTTCCGGGGGAAATACGTACGACGGAAGTCCCGCCCCTATAGACACTCTCTGCATTAGGTCGTGACCAGGCTTTTCTCTTCGCAGATGAGTAAGGCTGGGAACGAGGCTAGTTGATGTGTGTGCCATTCCAAGATGTGTACTGTATACTGTATACTGTACACTACAGCTTTGCGAATCCATGACATCCACAGGCCAGTCAGTGTATTACATGAGTCCAATACATGCTGTGTTCTTATGTGGGCTCCAACGGACTAGTCCACCACTGGAAGCTTTGGTTCCTGGTTAGTTTTATTGTCTGTTGCATTTTGTCATGGTCGTTATGCTTCCCTCCTTATGTTCTCTTTGTTTTGCAGTAGTGCAAAGACACACCTGAATACATACAGTATATACCAATACAATATCATGTAGAATTGCATACATATTTTAAACACACGCACACACACGCACGCACGCACGCACGCACGCACGCACGCACGCACGCACGCACGCACGCACGCACGCACGCACGCACACACACACACACACACACACACACACACACACACACACACACACACACACACACACATACACACATACACACACACACACACACACACACACACACACACACACACACACACGCATTGAAAAGTATGGCTCAAACGTTCCTGGAAATGATGCACTCAAGCTGAGGTCATCGCATCGGCAACAACATGATCATACAGGAAAAAGACACACCTTTGTGAGTTGCCCTGTAACATTGTTAGAACCTTAAAACCTTATCTTAAATGGTCCATTGTTACACTGTCGGATTTAAACCAACACTCTGAATGATTTTACGATATCATTTTACAATATCATGTAGAATTGCATACATATTTTAAACACACACACACACACACACACACACACACACACACACACACACACACGCTGCTCAGGCGCTCTCTGGCCCTGTGATCATGCAAGTGTTCTCGTTGTCCTTGTAAGCCTCTGGTGGTAAAGCTTCGTACTGTCGTCGGTACAACAAGCGGTTCACCAGCGTGATGATGAACATCTCCAGAATCAACAGTTGCTGGCTCATCACTAGAGAGACAGAGCGAAAGGTCACAGGTGAGATAAAGTCCAGCAGAGAGCTGCTTCATATTCTATGAATGGATTTATCAATGAGTAAATGAATATGATATCAGCGGTTCACAACATTTTCTGGATCAGGGCCCACTTGAACATCTCAAAAGCGTTCGACAGCTGAGCACACCCATGTGACCACCTTAAGAGGCCTGCATTTTCAGAGCACGTTTATTTTAATGATCAATCAATCGATTGTGTTCCGGCTTGGATCAATGGAAGTAACATAGTATACTTATTTATCGGTATCACAAGGAAAACCCAAATCTTTCAAGGTTTTAAAGAAAAAAAACGTATATATATATATATATACTGTATATATATATATATATATATATATATATATATATATATATATATATATTATCATTAACATCTTTTTGACCAGTTTTACCAATTATTTGGGGGCCCATTTGCAATATCCACCTGGCCCACAGGTTGGGAATCGCTGATGTGTAGATGGATGAATTATACTCACAGTATCCTCGTGCCATGGAGGAATAGGGCGGGGCACAAGCGATGGTACCGTTCATAGCCAGGATGTTGATAATGGCACTTTGAAGTTGACTCAGGATCAGCACCAGCTAAACACACACATTATTAAATGAAACACAACACGATCACTGGAAAATCCAAAACCAAAAGCCATAAGAACTGTCAACATACAATCAGTGGCCACTTTAACAGGTACAATGCAAACAACCTACTCCTGTGTTAAATGAACACAGTGGATTTTACTGTCGAGATTGGGGTCCTTGAAATTAAAAAAGGTTGATAATCACTGTTGTACAGTGTGTAGTGTTTACTGAGCACAAATACAGTAACCCTCTTAATGAGAGATATGACTGGATGGCGACACCTGCCTGATACTCAATAGGTGTCCTACCTAATAAACATTTTATGTGTATTTATCCAGGACAATGACAGGTTGCTATGCAGCCATGTGTAATAATTGGATATATTGAATGTGCCTGCTTAGAAGCATGATGTTCATGTGTGAAGCACCTTACCTGGTACATTGCGTACTTGGGAATGATTTTGAGCGATCGCAGGGTGGTCCTCAAGTGCATAAACATGATGGCGACGGGCCACAGGGCTATGATGGTCAAGATGCCCACCCCCGGGTTGATCCAGATGGCTGCACCAGTGATGTTCATCTGGAACACAATCACACGCCATAGGGTCAGTTACAATTAGAGAGAGAGAGTAGAGAGTGGGTGGGTGGGTGGGTGTTGACTGAATACCTTTACCTCAAGTGATACAAGCTTAATAAAAATAAAAGTATGTATCCAGCATATTACTTATATAGGACATGGCGGGAAAAAAGGTACATACACAATACAATAGGCATATGACTATGATAATCACAGGCCTGATCTCATCTGCACCCGGCCATTAATATGCATTATATTTTCATATAGATGTTTTGGCCAACACGTTATATTTCAGAACTGCATGTTTTAGATTTATTGTTTCGTATATAGTACTGTCCAAAAAATGTTATATACATATATTTGTATATTTCTTTTCATAATATCTATAGGGATAATATACTGTATCTACTGTATATATACATATACACACACACACACACACACACACACACACACACACACACACACACACACACACACACACACACACACACACACACACACACACACACACACGTGCACACACACACACACACACACACACACACACACACACACACACACACACACCCACACACTTTGCCGAATGGGAGCGACAGAGTTTTGTTTGCATGGATCTTGTATGTCTTCACGTCTGTGTGCATTACAGAACAAACACTGAATCAAGTTTGTGATTTTTACAAGTGTTTGCAAATGACATGTGTGTGAGCTTATTAACATCATCAACTCACGTCAATCAGGTTAAAGTTTCCATTGGTCCAGAGGACGATGGAGAGGACGGTGAAGATGATCTTTAGCAGGGCAAACTGGAAGGAGCCCAGCTTCAGCAGGAACAGAGAGCGCCTGGAGTTATGACATTGAAAAGATTGATGTATTAAAACACTGTAACCAGTCATTCTCATCATTGCCTCGCAACCCTTTTTTCCTCTGAACCCCCCCCCCCTTCTTACATCGGACAAAAGCTGAGACCCTCCACACGCATGCACGTGTACACACACACACACACGGTAAGCTATATTCCTCGTTTGACAAACAGCAAAAATAGGAAATCTACAAGCTCACGTGCTGAGAGCTTTTGGATCTGCTATTTTCGCTATTTTATAAAAAGTAAAAACTATTGAATATGTTTAACTACTTTTTATATTACAATGACATTCCCAAAATAGGGCTGCCAAGTGGATGAAAGTAAATCATGATTTTATTCAACCTTTTAAAATGTTTGACTACCTCCAAACAGATGAGCAGCCCCCCATGTGATCTTTGGCGTTTGTGGGAGGAGATGTGCACTTCTGTTCTAGACTGTGCTAACAGCTGATGAATGCACCATAATAGCCTGTGTGCGGCAGCTTTCAAGCACATGACACCAGGAAGATAAATCAGCCTTAAGCCATTATGACCGGGAACGCATCTGTGTCATTTTTTGATTTCTTTGGCTAAAATAGTAGATATACAAGCTCATAGCGCGTCACCGAGTGCCACGCTATGAGCTTGTAGATCTATATTCTTTTTTTTATATAAGCGAACATTTGTAAAATATTTTGTTCAAGGGACCTCCAGAAGCAAAGATTTGAGTTGCAAATGTTCACTTTGAAAAAATATATATATATTCAAAGATTTGCACATATTTTTTTTTTTTTTTTTACAACTTTATTTTACAGTTTTTATGTTACATACACGTATATACACATACAAATGTATAGCATTTTATACAAAATAGAGATCGTGTTGATATAACATACAAGACTACATAAACACACATACAACCCCCACCCCCTCCCCCCTCCCCCCTTAGGCTCCAAAGAAAATGCAAAAAAAACAAAACAAAAGCAGTGGGACAAAGATTACAATCAAACATAATTTTCACAATTCTAGACAGAGATACCTCTCCTCATTTTATATAACAGGGACAGTTTTTCACATCACAAGTCGGACACAGATACAAAAATAATAATAATAACAATAACTAAACGAACAGTTTTAATTAAAGGAAAAGTCTTCAACAAAATCAACAAAGGGACTCCAAGCTAGAATAAAGTTGTTGCGGGCTCTACACACTCTATATCTGAGTTTCTCAAGAGGTAGGAAAGACAAGACTTCTTTTAGCCATTGTGAGAAAGAGGGTGCTTTATCGGACTTCCAATTTAAGAGAATCAGTCTACGAGCTAATAAGGAGGCAAATGCCAAAGCGTTTGCTTGTGGAGATGTGACTGTACAGTTAGGGGGAGTTATGCCAAAAATGGCCGTGTGGAAAGAGGGAGTTACTGCTTTTCCACACATATGGGAGAATACTTCAAATATTCGTCTCCAGTAGGTATTGAGGGAGGGGCACGTCCAGAACATATGGCCCAGTGAAGCTGGGGTCTGGCTGCACCTCGGGCAGCCTGGTTCTGGTATGTTAAAGAGTCTGGCCAGCTTCTCCCCTGAATAATGAAGTCGGTGTAGTACCTTAAATTGAATTAAACCATGGCGTATACACATTGAAGAAGTGTGAATACGTAGTAGACTGTCCTGCCACACTTCCTCAGGAAGCTCTACACCCAGATCCCTCTCCCAGGCAGTTCTCACTCTGTCCCAAGTTACTGGTTTTAGGTCCCGTATCAAAGCATATATCACAGACACACGTTTTTTTGCGAAGGGATTAAATTCCAAAATGACATCCAGTTGATTTCTGGGTGTTATGTAAGGGTATGAGGAAAACATTTTCTGGGTAAAACTGCGGATTTGAAGAAACCTAAAGAAATGGGATCTGGGTATATTATGATCTGCATTGAGTGTTTCAAAAGGAATGAATGTCTCGTCTGGGAAGAGATCACAGAAAAACACCAATCCATTCCTGTGCCAATATTGAAACGCTTTGTCTATCACGGATGGGGGAAATAGAGGATTATTTGTCACTGGGAAAAATCTGCTAGGTTGCTTTAAGCCAAAATGTTTTCGGAACTGTAACCATATTTTAAGTGAGGCTTTAACCACAGGATTTGTAAGTTGTATGTTACGGCCAAATGGTAATGGTGAGGTGAGTATTGGCAAAGGATTGGACAGCAACTCCATATGAACCCAGTCAGGTCCCTGTTCATGCTCATATGTGTATCTCCAATGCAAACATTTTACTATATTTGCAGCCCAATAGTACCATAGAAAATTTGGTAAACCCAGTCCTCCAGCTTCCCTAGGAACCTCTAAGTACATTTTTTTCATCCTAGGGTTCGAATTATTCCAGATAAAAGATGAGATTAACCTATCTATTTGTTTAAATGACATTTTTGATATGAATATTGGAATCATTTGAAAGAGATAGAGAAACCTAGGTAAAACCGTCATTTTAACTATATTAATGCGCCCAGCTAATGAAATCGGTAGTGTTGACCATTTTTTGAAGTCTTGTGTTGTTCGTTCAATTAATGCCTTAAAATTATAATTATATAATTCCCCCATTGTATGGGTGACTTTCACTCCTAAATAAGTGAAAGCTTTAAGTTCAAGTTTGAATGGGAAACTGGAGTAATCTCCATCTTTATGGGTAATTGGAAAAAGCAAACTCTTTGAATAGTTCAGCTTATAGCCCGACAGGTAACTAAAATTGTCCAGAGTGAGCAGTACTTTTGGTATCGAATCCGTTGGGTTGGATACGTACAGGAGTAAGTCATCTGCATACAGCGACACCTTATGAACTTTACCTCCTCTGGAGATGCCACCAATGCCATCCTCTGCCCGGATAGCTATGGCAAGAGGCTCAATTGCTAAGTCAAACAGATAGGGGGAGAGACCACAACCCTGCCTGCAGGACCTATGAAGCGGAAAGTAGCCAGAGATGTTATTATTGGTTCGTACTGCAGACACAGGTGAGTCACATATTATTTTGACCCAAGTTAAGAATGATGGACCGAAACCAAATCTCTCCAGGACCGTAAATAGGTACTGCCATTCTACCCTGTCGAATGCCTTGGCCGCGTCCAGCGAGACCACGACCTCTGTCTGACCTCCAGAGGGAGGTGTATATAAAACATTGAACAGGCGGCGCATATTATAAAATGACTGTCTGCCTGGTATAAAGCCGGTTTGGTCCGGATTGATTGCGAACGCGGGAGGAGGCGCGGCGAAGCCGCGCCTCCGACCAAGTGGAGCTTACTATGTAACCCTGCTCGGGTTGTGTCTCTGTATCTCTGTGTCTCTGTGTGCACTGCCTGTGTGCAGCTCCTCTGAGATAAGTAAATGTCCAATTTAGACGTACCATACATCAAATGAAAGGTCTTTGAAAACTGAACACACCTGTCAAGGTTGCGTTTAAGCCCGCCCCTTCCCCCGGAAGCCACACCCCGGAGAAGGCTCCTAAAAACTCCCCATTGAAACCCCATGTTAAATGAAAAGTGCCCGAATCGCTCCCAAACTTTTTCTACCCCCCCTAAGTGGGGGTCTACGAACAAATACATCGGGCTCGGATTTTGGCTCCGCCCCCCGGAAGTGGGTGAAACAGGCACTTCAAACACTTTGTTGAATTGTTCAAAAACATTCCAAGTTTTTTTTTTGTGAATTTGTATTTTTCTAAGATGCTCCTTTTAACGCAGATTTTTTTTGAAAAAAAATAATATTTTTTTATTGGTTACTTTTTTTTAAAATATTTTTTTTCATTCTTTTTTTTCTTTTTTTGCGTTCGCTTACCGCGTTCGCGCGTCTTACTTGTAATAGTTGGAATTACAGCTTCGAGACGAGTGGCTAGTATTTTGGTAAGAATTTTGTAGTCACAATTCAATAGGCTTATTGGGCGGTACGAACCGCACAGCAGGGGGTCTTTGTCTTTTTTAAGCAATACTGATATTATGGCTTGTGTCATAGTTTGAGGTAGTTGGCATCGCTCAAATATTTCCTTATACAGTTGGCTGAGAATCGGAGACAGTTTAGCAGCAAATTCTTTATAGATTTCAATTGAAAAGCCATCTGGCCCCGGTGCCTTGCCGCTCTGCATGGATTTAATTGCTTGTAAGACTTCGCCCGTCGAAATCCCTCTATCTATCTGCTTTCGGTCCTCAGGAGTAATCTCTGGCAGAGTTAAGCCGTCTAGGAAGGCCTGGACATCAGATGGGTCAGTGGGTGGTTCTGATGTATAAAGGGTTGTATAGTATTGCTTAAATTGATCATTTATTTCTATTGGGTTAGTGGTTCTCTCCCCTGTTAACATACTGATCTCGGGAATGGCACTGGTGGCTGCTGCTTGTCTTATCTGGTGGGCCAGGAGTTTACCAGCTCTCTCTCCATGTTCATAGAATTTCTGTCTTGATTTGAAAAACAACTGCTCTGTTCGTTTGATAGAGAGATTATCATATTCTGCTTTCAGCAGTAGTTTTTCTTTATAGAGCTCGGGTGTTGGAGAGTCGGCATATAAACGGTCCACCTCTGCTATACTATTAGACAGGTCACACAGGCGCTGGGTCTGGCTGCACCTCGGGCAGCCTGGTTCTGGTATGTTAAAGAGTCTGGCCAGCTTCTCCCCTGAATAATGAAGTCGGTGTAGTACCTTAAATTGAATTAAACCATGGCGTATACACATTGAAGAAGTGTGAATACGTAGTAGACTGTCCTGCCACACTTCCTCAGGAAGCTCTACACCCAGATCCCTCTCCCAGGCAGTTCTCACTCTGTCCCAAGTTACTGGTTTTAGGTCCCGTATCAAAGCATATATCACAGACACACGTTTTTTTGCGAAGGGATTAAATTCCAAAATGACATCCAGTTGATTTCTGGGTGTTATGTAAGGGTATGAGGAAAACATTTTCTGGGTAAAACTGCGGATTTGAAGAAACCTAAAGAAATGGGATCTGGGTATATTATGATCTGCATTGAGTGTTTCAAAAGGAATGAATGTCTCGTCTGGGAAGAGATCACAGAAAAACACCAATCCATTCCTGTGCCAATATTGAAACGCTTTGTCTATCACGGATGGGGGAAATAGAGGATTATTTGTCACTGGGAAAAATCTGCTAGGTTGCTTTAAGCCAAAATGTTTTCGGAACTGTAACCATATTTTAAGTGAGGCTTTAACCACAGGATTTGTAAGTTGTATGTTACGGCCAAATGGTAATGGTGAGGTGAGTATTGGCAAAGGATTGGACAGCAACTCCATATGAACCCAGTCAGGTCCCTGTTCATGCTCATATGTGTATCTCCAATGCAAACATTTTACTATATTTGCAGCCCAATAGTACCATAGAAAATTTGGTAAACCCAGTCCTCCAGCTTCCCTAGGAACCTCTAAGTACATTTTTTTCATCCTAGGGTTCGAATTATTCCAGATAAAAGATGAGATTAACCTATCTATTTGTTTAAATGACATTTTTGATATGAATATTGGAATCATTTGAAAGAGATAGAGAAACCTAGGTAAAACCGTCATTTTAACTATATTAATGCGCCCAGCTAATGAAATCGGTAGTGTTGACCATTTTTTGAAGTCTTGTGTTGTTCGTTCAATTAATGCCTTAAAATTATAATTATATAATTCCCCCATTGTATGGGTGACTTTCACTCCTAAATAAGTGAAAGCTTTAAGTTCAAGTTTGAATGGGAAACTGGAGTAATCTCCATCTTTATGGGTAATTGGAAAAAGCAAACTCTTTGAATAGTTCAGCTTATAGCCCGACAGGTAACTAAAATTGTCCAGAGTGAGCAGTACTTTTGGTATCGAATCCGTTGGGTTGGATACGTACAGGAGTAAGTCATCTGCATACAGCGACACCTTATGAACTTTACCTCCTCTGGAGATGCCACCAATGCCATCCTCTGCCCGGATAGCTATGGCAAGAGGCTCAATTGCTAAGTCAAACAGATAGGGGGAGAGACCACAACCCTGCCTGCAGGACCTATGAAGCGGAAAGTAGCCAGAGATGTTATTATTGGTTCGTACTGCAGACACAGGTGAGTCACATATTATTTTGACCCAAGTTAAGAATGATGGACCGAAACCAAATCTCTCCAGGACCGTAAATAGGTACTGCCATTCTACCCTGTCGAATGCCTTGGCCGCGTCCAGCGAGACCACGACCTCTGTCTGACCTCCAGAGGGAGGTGTATATAAAACATTGAACAGGCGGCGCATATTATAAAATGACTGTCTGCCTGGTATAAAGCCGGTTTGGTCCGGATTGATTGCGAACGCGGGAGGAGGCGCGGCGAAGCCGCGCCTCCGACCAAGTGGAGCTTACTATGTAACCCTGCTCGGGTTGTGTCTCTGTATCTCTGTGTCTCTGTGTGCACTGCCTGTGTGCAGCTCCTCTGAGATAAGTAAATGTCCAATTTAGACGTACCATACATCAAATGAAAGGTCTTTGAAAACTGAACACACCTGTCAAGGTTGCGTTTAAGCCCGCCCCTTCCCCCGGAAGCCACACCCCGGAGAAGGCTCCTAAAAACTCCCCATTGAAACCCCATGTTAAATGAAAAGTGCCCGAATCGCTCCCAAACTTTTTCTACCCCCCCTAAGTGGGGGTCTACGAACAAATACATCGGGCTCGGATTTTGGCTCCGCCCCCCGGAAGTGGGTGAAACAGGCACTTCAAACACTTTGTTGAATTGTTCAAAAACATTCCAAGTTTTTTTTTTGTGAATTTGTATTTTTCTAAGATGCTCCTTTTAACGCAGATTTTTTTTGAAAAAAAATAATATTTTTTTATTGGTTACTTTTTTTTAAAATATTTTTTTTCATTCTTTTTTTTCTTTTTTTGCGTTCGCTTACCGCGTTCGCGCGTCTTACTTGTAATAGTTGGAATTACAGCTTCGAGACGAGTGGCTAGTATTTTGGTAAGAATTTTGTAGTCACAATTCAATAGGCTTATTGGGCGGTACGAACCGCACAGCAGGGGGTCTTTGTCTTTTTTAAGCAATACTGATATTATGGCTTGTGTCATAGTTTGAGGTAGTTGGCATCGCTCAAATATTTCCTTATACAGTTGGCTGAGAATCGGAGACAGTTTAGCAGCAAATTCTTTATAGATTTCAATTGAAAAGCCATCTGGCCCCGGTGCCTTGCCGCTCTGCATGGATTTAATTGCTTGTAAGACTTCGCCCGTCGAAATCCCTCTATCTATCTGCTTTCGGTCCTCAGGAGTAATCTCTGGCAGAGTTAAGCCGTCTAGGAAGGCCTGGACATCAGATGGGTCAGTGGGTGGTTCTGATGTATAAAGGGTTGTATAGTATTGCTTAAATTGATCATTTATTTCTATTGGGTTAGTGGTTCTCTCCCCTGTTAACATACTGATCTCGGGAATGGCACTGGTGGCTGCTGCTTGTCTTATCTGGTGGGCCAGGAGTTTACCAGCTCTCTCTCCATGTTCATAGAATTTCTGTCTTGATTTGAAAAACAACTGCTCTGTTCGTTTGATAGAGAGATTATCATATTCTGCTTTCAGCAGTAGTTTTTCTTTATAGAGCTCGGGTGTTGGAGAGTCGGCATATAAACGGTCCACCTCTGCTATACTATTAGACAGGTCACACAGGCGCTGTTTATGCTTCTTTCTCTCGTGTGCCGTGTAGGATATGATCTGACCCCGGAGATAACATTTAAGAGCTTCCCAGACTGTAGATAGTGACATATCTGGTGTCTGGTTAATTTCCAAAAAATAATCAATCTGTTGAGAAATTAATTCCTTAAATGAATCTCTAGACAGCATCAAAGGATCAAAGCGCCAAGTACGTTGAGGTCTGACACATTCCGGAAAATTAATGTCCAATTGTACCGGACTATGGTCAGATATGACAATGCTATTATATTGGCTGTCTTTTACTAGAGAAAGACTCCTACTATCCAACAGAAAGAAATCAATCCTACTGTATGAGTGATGTACGGGTGAAAAAAACGAGTATTGTCTAACAGTTGGGTTGTCTCTTCTCCATGGGTCAAAGAGTGCATATGCTTCTATGAATGACTGAATAACAGCACCAGCTTTTGAGATCTTACTATTCGGTCTGGGATTTGATCTATCCTGTTGTGGTCCCAAAACAAGATTAAAGTCCCCCCCCCAATATAGTTGGTAATTGTTGAGGTCGGGGAGTGTTGCTATGAAGTTAGTGAAAAAGACTGGGTCGTCCCAATTTGGTCCATATATATTGGCTAATGCCACACTAGTGCCATAGAGGGTACCCATCACTATCACATATCTCCCTCTAGAGTCAGCTACAGTCTGTTGCGGGACAAATGGAACACCCTTTCTAATCAGAATAGCTGTGCCCCGTGTCCTATTTTCGTTCTTAGAACAGAAACTTTGTCCTATCCAAGCTTTTTTTAACTTTGCATGTTCACTTGAACGTAAATGGGTCTCTTGTAAAAACATTACATCTGAGCCCAAAGATTTTAGATGTGCAAAGACCCTACTGCGCTTTACTGGGTTATGAATTCCTCTAATGTTCCAACTTATAAAGCGAAGATGCCCTGCATTTAAAGTGTCAGCCATCAAGGTCTGATATAGATGAATAAATGACTGAAAAGGTCCCTGTCCAATGTGAAAACGTGTAGAATAAGAGAGTTAACAGTCCCTGCTTAAAAACCACATGACAAAAACTGAGCCTAAAAAACCTATGCTGATCTACTAAACCCCTCGAGATCGCATATCCCATTGTTGCTATCTAGCTGTCAAGCTAACAAAAACGCAACAAAAAGCAAGCCATGGCCTGTATTACAAAAATATAGCAATCTGCCAGTAAAGTGGGCTAATTTTTCTCCTGAAAGTGGAAAAAAAACAAAAACAAATGGGGAAAACAACAAACTAAAAGACGGGCAACGGAGCCAACACAGTTATGTAGTCAAGAGCTTCATGGCAGTCTTCAGTAAGAAAACACAGTAGCAACAGCATTACAGGAAATGAAAAAGAATAGAGGGAAAAACTAACTAAGACCAATTAAACTATTGTACATTGGTGTGGGAAGTCAATCCTATAATGTGTTAAAGCATTCAACTGCTCAATGTGCTCTGTTTAGTGAGAATGGGCGAAAAATGGAGGAAAAAAAAAAAAAAAAAAAAAAAATTGTAAACCGGAAATAGAAAACCGGAAATAGAAAACCGGAAACAGTAAACCGGAAATAGAAAACCGGAAATAGAAAACCGGAAACAGTAAACCGGAAACAGTAAACCGGAACCACCAGCAAACCGGAAATAGTAAACCGGAAACAGTCAACCGGAAATAGTAAATCGGAAACAGCGAACCGGAAACAGCGAACCGGAAACAGTTAACTATTTGTTCCGCCCATCAAACCGGAACCGGAAATCAACGCGTGTAACAGGAAAGGGAAACGAGCCATATCCGCATGTACATCCTGCACTAACAGCCACTATTGGGCGTACTATACAGAGCCCGTGCGTAAAGGTATAGCATTAGCCATAATAGCTCCAGCTGCACGTCAAGCCAGAACGTTACAGACAATCAAACGGTCGAAAAAATATAAATAAAATAATTAAAAGATGTGAACATGAATCGCAAGTTTCAGACAGTAAACAGTAAATAAAATAAAAACACCCCCCCTCCCCCAACAAGGAACGAACTGAATAGTAGTATAAGTAGCACAGTTAACAATTAGTACCAAACATTGAAATTGAAGTGTTATTTAAGGCTGTGCATATCCAAAGATTACCAAAATTAAAGTAAAAGTCATTATGTCCAAAAGAGCAAGATTAGTTATGCGTGTGGGTCAGAACAACCAAACTTAACTCCTTCATAGCAGTGGATCACTCTGTTGTTTCGGATCACTCTGTTGTTTCGGTGTTGGGTGCCAGGGGTGTCCATCGGTTTACGCACTCCATTGCTCGCAAAGCATCGGTGAAGGAACGTTCAGTGGCCCCCGGGAGGGTGACCCGGAGGGTGGCGGGGAAGTAGAGCCTGGCGACGGCTCCGTTGATCGTCTTAACCTTCGTGCGTACGTCTCCAAAAGCAGCCCTCTTCTTCCTCACGGCGTCGGTGTAGTCAGGCCATAGTGACAGCTTCTTTCCCCGGTACATGAGGGATCCTCCTTGGGTAGCCTTGCGTAACATATCGTCACGAACCCGAGTGTAGTGCACCCTCATAATGAACATACGAGGCGGATCTCCCGGTGCCGGTTTGGGTCGTAACGACCTGTGAGCTCGGTCCAGTAGGGGGGCTTCAGAAAGTTGAAATAGTTCTTTCAAAAGTTCGGAGACAAACTCCGTGGGTTTCCCCTTCTCCACCCCCTCCTCCACCCCCACTAGGCGCAAATTTTGGCGTCTACTGCGACTTTCTTGCTGCTCACATTTGTCTTGTAAACTTTGCATATCCTCTTTAAGCCGGTCCACCGTGAGCTGAAGTTCTGTAACAGTATCCCCGGTGAAAGTAGCCGATTTTTCCAATCCTACGAGGCGGCCATCATGCGAAGCTAACGTGGCCTGCAAGCCGGCAACCGAGGTGGCTAGCTCGTGTTTTACAGACTTAATTTCAGCGTGCAGATCTTTGTTGGCTGACTCAATTTTAGCAAAGACAGAGTCCCTGAGTGAATTCAGTGCTTCAGTTAGTATTTTCGGAGTAAGCGTGTCAACCGAATCCTCCACCCTGTCTGGGGTTGTGGACTTAGCCTGTGAAGATGAAGCAGCTTCCATGTTGTTAGCATTAGCCTTAGCCACACGCTGAGTTTTTGCAGACTTGCTTCTGGTGTCTCTGTTCATTCCGGCTTCAACATTGCGACTCATTTGTGTCCAAATGAATGAATAGATGTAACGTTGTTGTTTGTTGAATCCCACTATAGTTATGACAGATTTTAAATGAAATATTGAAAAGACCTTGCGGAGCTTGCGAGAAACGCGTCTACATCCTAGGCTGTACAACAGCGCCCCCCGATTTGCACATATTTTGACAATAAAAACAAAATGGCAGATTTGAATAGCCAAAGTATAAAATACTGGTTATAGCTCAAATCTAAAATGACACAGATGCGTTCCGGGATTGAATGGGTTAAAGCGAGATTCCACTCTGGGTCTCTCTTGTATTAGGAAAGTTGCTTAATACCTACATAATAAATGTTGCTCTCTACATGCAGGATAAAAATAATAAGTACACACTGTTACCATGCCAGATAGTGTCCTTACTGTAATTAACTGTTGTTACTTTACTTCCGTGCCAATTAGTCTATTGAACGAGGAGAGTGGCCATCTTGTGCATCATTACACAGCTTCATAGCTAACGGCACAAAAGACAGCCTAAGTCTAACGAGTGTCCCCTTGTGGACTGGAGGATGAATCTATCATTTCCCCTCCTGCTAAAACTCCCCACAATCTCCATGTGGAGGGGGAGTGAGCGGTTGTCCATGATAGCATCCAGCTTCCTCATGTACTGTATAGCGAGGGAGCTACTGTATACATGAGCCTATTAAACAACATTTAATAGGCAACGTTTCGGTCAAGGACCTTCTTCCGGCATAACTAATGATTATGCCTGAAGAACGTGGGGTCAGTGGCCTTTGTTTTAGCCAGTAGGGCGTGTGATAGGTCTAATATGTGATGAAACACACAGGGGGAACCCTCCGTACACTGAGAGGGTTAAATAGCCGCGGGGGCATTCAACCTGTCCTGCACAGAACAAAGAGTAGACCTTGCTTCTTTTTTGTTAAAACATAATCAGTGACATTATGCAACATTCAAAGATTTTAAACTAGACATCATCGACTCATGAGCCTTGTTGCCAGAAAGTCCTTTCTCCCTTGAAATCGAATTGTAATAATCTGTAACTGTCTTAAATAAATTGATTTGTTACGATGTAATTAATGCTAACACCTGACAGAGGGCAGGATTTTCATCTGAGCTGAGTATTGAGCCCTGCCTCTTGTATGCCGTCTCCTCTCAAACACGTTTTGGTTTTATATCCGTCTATACTGTGCATGAAACTGAGAATTATTACTAATATCTTTATGCAAAATCAGCATTGAAAGAACGGCTACTTATAGAAAGGAGAAAGTTAGAATTAGAATGTTTATCGTTGTCATTAAAACCGGGAAAGCATCTGTGTCATTTTAGATGTCAGCGTTGGCTATTCAAAAACAGCAGATGTACAAGCTCACAGATCTACAAGCTCATAGCGTGGCACAGAGTGCCGCGCTATGAGCTTGTAGATCTATTATTTTTGAAAAATCGTGAACATTTCTGCAAATCTTTGAATATATATATTTTTAAAGCGAACATTTGTAACTAAAATCTTTGCTTCTGGGGGTCCCTGGAACAAAATATTTTGAGATGGGGGTCCGCGGCCAAATACATATCATTTTGGGGGTCCTTGACATGATAAAGTTTGAGAACCACTGGTCTAAATACTCAGAAAGTGTGTGTGCTTCACCGTGAGATGGCCACAAGTGGCAGACACGGGCAGCAGCAGCAACAGGGTCCCGTGCTGATCCTCAGTTTGTGTTTCCCCGCTCGTCGCAGGAAGGCCTCATCGCCGCCCACCTCCTCCAGCATCAGAATCAGGAACTTGAACACAACGATGGCAAAGTAGCTACGGAGAGATGTGCACAGAGGTAAATGTGGTAAAGTGCATTCATCTGTGGGACTATTTGCCTCTATTGAAAAGAATGAGAGAGTCCAGGCATTTCTTCTCCTTTGTTACTTTATTTAAGAAGAGAAGACAATTACTATTACATGGCTTTTACATGGCAGCTTGGCAGGAACGAGAGAGAGAGAAGTGACCTCAGAGTGGATATTTATCCTCAGTGTGTGCGTACATGCACACTGTTTTATAAGCTTGTGCACAAGGTGTGTGTGTTGAGATCCAGAAGTATAACAGTGTGTGTCCTATGTGTGTGTGTGTGGGCATGCAAGGATGTACTTCAGTGTGCATGTATGTGTGTGCGTTACAAGTACTGAGACTGTGTGTAAATGTGTGTGTGCTAAAGTAGTTTTGTGTGTGTGTGTGTGTGTGTGTGTGTGTGTGTGTGTGTGTGTGTGTGTGTGTGTGTGTGTGTGTGTGTGTGTGTGTGTGTGTGTGTGTGTGTGTGTGTGTGTGTGTGTGTGTCCAATGTACATGAGTTGGGTGAGACCCTATAGTGGTCAGCTAAGGTCAGATGAACATCAGTAAACTGGACATCTGGCACATTTCCTAAAGAATGTGCCTTTTATCTCCTGTGAAAACCTCCTTGGTTCCTGCAACTAACCGGGAATGTCTACTAGACCAACTAGTACAGCTTTAAGGCTGACCACAGTAATCAATGGAATACGTCTATTTATTAGTCATATGCATGGTTATATTGTAATGTGAATGCATTATGTATGGATGCATGTATGTAAGTACAAAGACCATGTGCTGTTTAACTGACTGTTCCTCATTAACCATCAGAGATTTCTGTGTGTCCATCTCCCACAGGGCATCCTGTGGGGGATAGACACACAGGGCATCCTGTGGGGGATAGACACACAGGGCATCCTGTGGGGATGAGTGTCTCTAGGTCTGTTCTTTGTGTGGCTCAAATCAAGCCCTGTAAGTCCTTATGTGTGTTCATCTCAGGTATTTCTAGACTATATACTTATTTTAAGATACTACAAGGTAAACAAAGCTTATTGAAAAAATGTAATTATCTCCGGATCTACATGGGTACCGTGTGGCTCCAATGTGGATCTCGCACTTCATGTGGCCAGTCTGTGGCGTTAGTCATCTACAGGTATATGTACAGCTGTAATGTATGACTCCAAATGTGGGCAAGGTTTCAGCCCGATCAGAGCCCCATTGACTTCCATTATAAAGTTAAGTTAAATATTTCAAAAAGTATAAAACATAACAAAAGATTAGTGGAGGTACTTCTGTGGGATATACTGGCCACACACATTCAATATTTTCCAAATATATAAAAGATGCTAAACGTATGGAGTTACTTCCTCGGTTTACTGGCAACGCACACAAGAAATCTGGCGCTGATCTGTCATTTATTTACGATTAGCCCCGGAGAGTGAAATAAACAATCAGACAGACCCATTTGTAGACAGTTAGCTATAACTACAGATCCACGGCGTAAAAAAGAAGGGAAGTGGAAAGAGAAGAGGTAAGGAGGTGACAGAGGAAGAGGTTCAAAAGAGACTACAGTCAGTGGTGTAAAGTAACAAAGTACATGTATGCTACTCAAGTACTGTGATGCGACGCAGTGTGAGCTTGTAGATCAGCTATTTTCAAAAGATTTTTTAATATATTTTGAACTTGTGAAACGGGATATTCTGCACAATGAGTACTTTTACTTTTGGTACTTTAAGTATATTTTGATGCCAATTTTTAATTCCATCCATCACTGACTACAGTAGATCTGAGAGGGGAAGAGAGGAACGGTGAGATTCTGAGAAAGAGTGAGTAGAGAAAACAGGCATTACTGTAGCCTATATTGTACAATGCCAGCACTGTTTTCTAGAATATCACTCTGCGTGATTTGCGGTGTGGATTCCCTTGCCCGCTGACCTCTCACTACAGGGTTTCCATACTGACAGAAAGCACTCACAGCATGGGATGGAAGCTAAGGACAGAGGAGACATGCAGCGAGCGAGGGAGGGAGTGAAGGAGACGCTCACCAGGCAGAGGTCATGTCAGTAAACATGGTAGCTCTGGGAACCCACATCCCCATACATGACATGGCGGCAATCACCTGTGTGAGAGAGAGAGAGAGAGAGAGAGAGAGAGAGAGAGAGAGAGATGAGATGAGAGAGAGAGAGAATAAGAGATCATCCTCAGCCAATTTTTTCCCCCCATATCTTTTATCACATTTTCTCGCAATTTAGTCATTATGCCAATTCCCCTTCCAAGTGTATAGTCCCTGTCACTGCTGATCCCTACTGTAGGTCCTAGGGAGGGTGTAGAGCCTACACTGACTGTAGACAACCACGTCTCCTCCGATACTCATGACATCACCATGCTGTTTCTTTTCACCTGACAGTGATGAGTATCTCCGGGAGAGTGTGGAGGAGCATGGTCAGGGGTCATCACCATGGCAGCTCGTGATGGATATTTTCATTAATATTTCGTGTATACTAAATGGACTCCTAATGTGTCATAGGGTCTATTCCAATGTGCAGTACATTTTAAAACAATAGTATGTCTGCATTAACTACTGAGCCACTTAACCACCCCCCAAAAAAATCTAATTATTTTGGATAATATTAATTGAGTCTAGTGCTTCCAATGCAAAAGTAAAATCGTATTATACGTCATGGCTTTTATAGAGATTGCTGGCTTTTCAAAGGACATGCAATGTTACTTGAGGACAGAAAGAGATCAAATCAAGTTCTACCAGCTAAACCATTGGTTTGGTTTGGTTTGGCAAGGTACGGTAGCTACTTGTGGTTTCCATTAAGGTGATCAGGTATTCTGCTGTTGATGAGAAAGAATGTTAAATGCTTCTCACGGAAGGATAAAATGCCAATGGAACACTGGAACAAGGAAACTTGAGAGACAAAAAAGATATGTAGGCCTGCATGATGAGTGATTAATGAAGGGCATGCCAGGATTTTAATTGCATGCAGTGTCACAATAGTTTAATGCGAAGGCACCTAACTTTGATCAGAGGTGAGCTAACTTTTAGGTTGGAGAAGGACCCAGGTTGTGGATGGAGGGTTTCCATGGATTATGATTGTTGAGTGTTATTATAGTTGTTATTGTCATTAGTGGACACTTTGAAACACTGTCTCTCAACTAACGACAACCATGCTTTATGCCCGGACTAGACTACACCAGGCTTTTCAAAGCGCGCGTATGCGTGGAATTTGCTGTGCGATTACAGCGTGTTTGGAAAGATCCAATCGATATCAATGATACCGGCTACACCAGGCGCGCGGATACGATCCAGTCCAATAGGACTGGATCTAGTGCGTGTGCGCGCATGCAGGGCTCGCGTGCGTCACATGCACATTAAAATAATTTGAATAACCATTGATCAATATACAGTATAGTTTAGATTTAGCCTCGATCTAGACGTTTAAATCATAACCATATATCAACACCTACATTTAGACGTTTATTTTAGGATGCTGACATGGAACCAAGCTTGCAGTGTTATGCACATGGTCACAAGCTCACATCTCAGGCAAGGTATTCTGTATAATGTTTGTGTTATGCCCAATTTATATTTTGATGACAAAAATGAAATAACAGATAGTCATGCAAGTATACAAACTGCCTTTAGTCTTACCGGTGCGGCCCCGTTGACCCACATCACAACGCTCTTCTTGTTGGATGGCAGCTTTATATAGAAATAGATGCATTCTTCTATGTAGACCAGCACGGAAACAACTGCCATTAAAGACAGCACAGCGTACAGGACGATCCCAAAGACATCCAGTTCTGGAGAGAGAGAATGACTATAAATTATGAGAGTCAATACATCAAATAAAGATTTGAAACTACTGTACCACATTATGGTTACTGGATGGGTTGGAGAGAAGAAAACATGATGTTGTTGATATAAAATATGTTTCAGCAATATTGAAATAGGACAGGCTAATTGTAGTCTCAAGTTCGTTTCAATTGTAAAATATGGTTTCTTGATTTAGAAACATATTGTGGGATTTTGTCATTTGTATGGGCTTGAACTTTTTTTGTGAAATTTATAACATATTGCAGAGTGCAATTTGTTCGTATTATTTAGTGTAGTTTATGTACTTATTCCACTCTTGATTCCTGACATTTTAGGGCTTTCATCCTAACAGCAATTATTTGTAAACAGCCAAGAGGCATATACTTCTAGAAAGACAAGGGGGCATTCAAATCATTCTTTAATATTGTTCTCCAAATATTCTGTGAGACAGAGGAAATGATTAGATTTGCCATAATCATATAAAATATGTAGCCACTAGCCACATATTAGTTGGACCTGTTGCACATACAGAACAGCTCACAAGAAACATATGCCTCATGCCCTAAATTATTATTATTTTACTTAAATAAGTACACTTTATACAGTTCTAGTTTAAATACTGTATATATTGGACCTTGAATGTGGGACACTCTCTTACCTACCATGATATTATATATAACAATATAAACAGCTAAATAAATATAATACTGGATCAATTATACAGTAGTTATATTTTGTTTTGTTTTGTATTGTAATTGTTCAGGGCTCTAACAGCCTCAGGGGAAAACTCTTGCAGTGTCTCTGTGGTAACCTTGTGAGACCGCAGGAGCTCGCCTTTCCAAAAACCTCGTACGAACCTACTTAAAAAAAGTTAAAACTCATTTCTGGGAAGAGCTTCTAAAGCTTGGGATCTGAGCATCAACAGACACACATGGATGTGATTACCTTGCTCAAATAAACAGCTGTTATACAGAAAGAAAGAGAACGTGATGCGTGTTGGACGTTCACATGGAAAAAGAAAGACGAGAACAAAGGTTGGGTTAATGGTTTCATGGAAGTTCATGGATTGTGGGCACTTCTGGGTCTTGAGCCATTAATTCTCTGGCATCTTCAATCATCCTCAACAATCACACGATATCAGTCACAAAACACTCAACGGTCAAGCAATACCATTGTGTCCTGACTCAACAATAGGGGTGCAACAGATCATTGAACTAATAGATTTATTCTATAATTGATTTTAACAAAATAAATATTTTGAAGTGGCGAAAATAGCAAATCTACCAGCTCACGCGTGGTGAGCTTTGATCGGCTATTTTTGCAAATTTTGTGCGACACCTTTTAGGCAATCAGATGAATCGATTTAGAATAATTAAGTAATCAACAGAATATTAATCACTAAGAAAATAATCCATAGTTGAAGCCCTACTCAACAATGCCTATATTTAAGGCATTCGTTTTAATAATATCATTTGTATTTATGTAACCAGGGTAGATACACTGAGAATAAATATCTTGCTGCCCCATTCTTCTATGTGTGGACGGTACTGACAGATTCACCACACTACAGATTGGGCAATTGGCAATTTTCTGTTTTCCGAGAGCCGAGTTTCCAGCATGTGAAAGATGATGCTAGCAGCGCTCAGCAGCTACAACAAATAAAATTGATTAAAGAGTATAGTGAAACTTAAGTGCCACAGTCAGACAACCAGAGGAAAAGACCCCTACAGTTCTTTTGACCCAGGTCACTGGGGCAACAGACTAGACCAATAGGGGTGTGCTGCTTACTGGGCCAAAATGTAATTACAAATGAAAACTGGAAGTGTGTCTGACTGTGTGCACTGTGCAGCTAATCTTAGAAACCAATGGACCTATCACCTCACCAGTGTCAAACCTTTCATGCACACTACCAGTAGGTTAAGGAAGACAGTCCTTGAATATTTTCCCAATGCATCAATGACAACGATAAAGAGCATCAGCAGCCATCTCCTTTTTAAGAAAAGGGTCAAAGCATGGCTTTTAGAAAATGTGCAATGACATAAGTTCTATTTATTGTTGTACTGCCTGTATTTGTTATAATGTATCGTTTGTCTCAGACCAAGGACCACAATGGAAATAAGTCTCAGGACTTTGTTGTGTTTATATCCTTGACGTTTCTCTGATAAACATGCAACATGTGTTTTCTTTTATGACGTCTAATCAAATCTAATCAAATCAACTACATTTTGTGCATGCATTGCTCCCACCCACTTGTCCTTCACAGATGGGCCATGATGTCACTGTATCGTACAAAATTGTTCCGTGTGGGGGCTGATGCATTTACATAACCTTGCTGTGTATTGACAGTAGGCTACGCGGATATCAGTTTGTGATAACAACGCAGAGCCAAAAGCGATTTCACTGACACCCAAATGGTAAAATGGTACATTTATATTGCACCTTTATCCAAAGTGCTTTACAATGTGCATTACATTCACCCATTCACACACACACTGACAGCCGTGGAGGAAACCATGCAAGGAACCAATCTGCTCATTGGGAGCAGTTAGGGGTTCAGTCAGTGTCTTGCTCAAGGACACTTGAGCACACCAGGAAAAATAATACCGTCCCACTTCTGAGTTGCCAATGTAATGAACCATCAACCAATTGAATCTCTTTTATTTGACTCATACATACCACGACTGCATCTCTAACCCACTTAATGCTACAGTCCATGAGGAACTGGAGAGGGGGGCTCCGCTCAACACAACTAACCTCTCTGTTGCAACACAATAAACACATAAACCCTGTGACTGACAGAGTAGACCAAAATAACAATTCCTTTCCTTGCACATACTAACTAAATAACAAACAAAAACATACATAATCAGACACAGATGCACCCGTGGCATGCTGGGAAATCCCTCCTCAACCAATTAACAGCCTAGGATGCTACAAATCTTTGTTTTCCAAGTGAGCCCTGGCCAGGAAAGCAGCACACAAATTAGTCACAAAACTTTCAAGACATTAAAACAAAGACCTCCCAATAAGTGTTAGTGTTTCACAAACTTGTAAATTCCTTATGCACGAAATGTGCCAGTCATGGACCTCCACGTGCGGTCATGGCATCAGGCGCAAACAAATCAGTCAGTTCCATATATGGGCACAAAAGGGGGAATGCCCATATATGGGCATACAGTATACTGATGACATCAGGGATCTCCATATATGGGCATAAAAGGGACAACGACTGACAGACACTAGATGTGAGCCCCGAACCTCTAGTATATATGTCACAGTACGTTTGGAGAACCAGTACGATTGAAGACAGAGCGCTCGTTTTTAGGCACGGGGCTCCTTCGGGGCGAGGCGGGGCTTTTCGAGACAGGGTTTATTAGCGAGGCTCGCGAGGAGGAGAAGGAGGACGCGGCGCTGCGAAGCGGGGGTTTATTACGCGAGGCTCGCGAGGAGCCTCCTCCTCCTCCTCCTCCTCGCGTAATAAACCGTCCCGTCCTCTCCTTCTCTCCTTCTCCTCCTCCTCCGAGGAGGAGAAGGAGAGCGCGGAGAGGCGGGGCTTTGATGCCCCGACGCGGACCGGTCTTTTGTTGTTCCCCCCCACATAGCAACCAGGAAGCTACGCTAGGGGAACCATAATATCTATGAGGGGAACGCTGAACACGCGTTCACACGCACACGCTTGTCCATGACGGAAGCGCGCCGACTTAGTGGAGCTTGAGGCCGAGGAAGCGCGCCCTCGCGCCTCCAGGCGCGAGTGCCCGCGCTGACCGGCCGATGCTCTACTAGTCGACTCAGCGCGTTTGAGTTGTAAACCGATAGGGACAGAATAGTTCTTTTCATGGATCACTGTGTGTGTGTGTGTGTGTGTGTGTGTGTGTGTGTGTGTGTGTGTGTGTGTGTGTGTGTGTGTCAGGGAGAAAGTAAAACAAAAGCCAGAACACAATAAAAGTATCTAAACAGTCCTGCTTTCAATAAACCAAAAAAAGCATGAGCGCGTACGCGTGTGTGTGTGCGCGCGTGTGTGTGTGTGTGTGTGTGTGTGTGTGTGTGTGTGTGTGTGTGTGTGTGTGTGTGTGTGTGTGTGTGTGTGTGTGTGTGTGTGTGTGTGTGTGTGACTGTGTGTGTGTGTGTGTGTGTGTGGCCATATATGTTTGTGCACAAGCCTGGCTTGTGGCTCCCTCTAGTGCTGGGTGGGTGGTAAAAACGAGCGCGCTTTCTTCAATCATACTGGTTCTCCAATCATACTGTAACATATACATATATACAGTATGAACATCAAAATACAGTACAACTCAACATGGCCTTGTCTCATGGAGAGGCCATGTTGACTGTTGAGTACTGTATTTTAATAAACACAATGTTATAATTAACATTAAAGTCAGTACAGAAGGAATTAACTCTGGTCCTTGTGTGTAACCCTGTTCAGATTTTGCACAGTCTGACACCTGGCCATGTATTTATAACTTAGGCACATAGGGAATTAAATACATTGACAAATGATGCTTTGTCTGGATGTAAGGCCAGTGCAACTGGTCTGGACTGACCAGTTGCAGAGCGCTTGGGGATAATGGTTGCAAGTAGTTACATTGGTGTGGACTGGCCTTCATCTGACAACTGGAGTGTCCTTCAGTTGTCTCTATTGAGTGTTGTTAAGTGTTGCTAAGCTAACCTGGCTGTAAGTTCAGGGCCAATGACGAAGATCTTCACTAAATTAATGGTAACTATAGGCAGCTGTTTCTAATATTCACACCTTGGCTTGGACACAGGATGGAATAAATATGTCAGTTACAGGGTATGTGTTTTTTTGCAAGGAAAATTTGTTATCCGTCCCAATTTTTTTTTAAAGGGTGAGTCATGTCACGACCTGGGTCTGTCCCCAGCCTCTACCCTCTCCTCTTTGGACTCTGATTGCAGCCGTGCCAAGTTGGCAAATGAGCCCCAGAGACTATTTAGCACTGCCAGTGACTACTCTCTATGTCTGGTTCATTGTCATGTTGCTTGTTTCCGGGTCTCTGTGTTGGTTTGAGATGTTGTATGTTTTCAGTGTATGCTTGTTTAACCTTTAAGTTCAGTAAAGTCTTCGTTAATTGTCAAGCGTGGTTTCCGGGGTGTATTTGAGTTTGAGTTCCTGCAAAAGGGTCCAAAAAACATCCGGGTCCCTGACAGGGTGTGAAAATGTATCAGGTCACACCTGTTTCTCGCCCGTCCCGTTTGTATGTGAGAGCTCTTCTGGGAACTCAGATTAGGTCAAACCAAACAAAAATCAGACAAAGAAAATAAGAAGTTACTGAAAATTAACAAGAAATGATAACAATAACTGCAGGTGAGAAAGGAAACCCATAAAGAGCTTATAAGGCCTGATGATTAACAGAAACGATAATAAATGAATAATTAAATAAATAAATGTGGATCTTCTTGTGCTTATATTCAAATGAAACAGGTGTATCCTATTACAACTTTGTTTTCCCAGGAAATTGGCACAGTGCACAGCATATGCACAGCATATGCACACAGAATAGGCTACGTAGTGTAAAGATTAGTCTAATCCAGGGGTTCCTCAAACTTTTTCATGTCCAAGACCCCCAAATTAATATGTATTTGGCCGCGGGCCCCTCATCTGAAAATAGTTTGTGGCAGGGAACCGCAAGATTTGTGTTGTTAAAATGTTTCAAAAATATTGCAAATATACTTTAAAATTATTCAAGTTTTTTTAAATAGCCGTTCTACAAGCCATTTCAAATAGCCAATATATATAGGGTAAAAGGTTTTGATGCTGCTATATTATTAACTGCAGCTGGGGCCCCCTGGAAACCCCTAAAGGACCCCCAGGGGTCCCCGGACCCCACTTTGAAAATCACTAAAAAAAACTATAATAGGTCTATATGTGTCCTATAGGCTTACTGGCAATAAAGTAATTCTGAGTTCTGATTCTGAATAGCGTGATTAGGTTTTAGGATAGGCTTGTGGTGTATATTATAATAATTTTAATATAGGCTATGGATTGTTATGGCTTAATTTAATTTGTTCATAACAATGACTTATGGGTGTGCTTAAAATGAGTAAGAAGATTAACAAATAACAAGCCATGCTCATTATAGGGTAATATAGTGAAACAAATCCTCAGTCACATCACAACCTAGGCCTGCCCATAAATGATAAATGATCTTGGGTAGGCTATTCAACAAACACTATAAACACGCCATTCATAACAAATGGCTATTTTAACCTTAATGTTCTTTGAGACAATAGTGTAACAGCACTTGTTTAAACTTGCTGTTTGGCTATGTCTGAACAGCACAGAGGTCAGACGGGCTTGACCGCATGCAGTTCAATAGCATTGTGAGCTGAGCTGTGATTTAAATGTAATAGTCTAATTACATAGTAGTCCTAAAGTAGTTTTTATAAAAGCATGTAAAAAGTTTTAAATGGTCTTATTATAGCAGCAGTGCAGATTGAAAAAAATTGCCTAGGCTAAGAAGTTAATGGAAATCGGCTGATGGAGAGAAAGTAGCCTTGGATCAAGACTATCATACTGTAGATATAGGCTATTTTATCGATTTTGATATTTGCACATCTATGATATGCAAATATCAAAATCGAAAAAAAAAAATACATCTAGATAGTCTTGATCCAAGGCTAGAGAGAAAGCAATGCACAAAGTACAGTATCTGCCAGGCATAAAGCCAACCACTAGTGTAAAGTAACCACACTACTACAGTAAGTACATTTACTCAAGTACTGTACTTCCTACAGTTTTGAGGTATTTTTACTTTACTGGAGTATTTCCAATTTTCTGTACTTTTACTTCTACTCTACTAAATCTCAGAGACAAATATTGTACTTTAACACTACCATTTTTTTTGGAAAACTTTAGTTACTAGTTACTTAGATTTTGATTATTATTCCAAATCATACAGTAACCACTTAATCCCTATATAATTTTTGGCCATTTGAAAATAGCCGATCTACAAGCTCACAACGCCTGAGCTTGTAGATGCCATTTTCAAATCATTTGTTGATGAACGTGAAAACTTGTTGTGAAATGGGTACTTTCTACTCCTACTTTAAGTACATTTTTATACCAATACTTTTGTGCTTTTACCCAAGTAAATTTTGAATTCCAGACTTTTACTTGTAACAGAGTAGCTATTTCTACATTGCAGTATTGATTAAGTAAACAAAAAAATATCCTTTTCCACCACTGCACCTGTCCCGATGTGGAAAGGGAACACAGCATCTCATTCTCCTCAGTCAGTACAAAACGCAAGTCTTTACTCACGAAGGATGATGTCGATGGCAACCGGCGGTCGCTCAGCGGTGCAACTCGGGTCAATAGTTCGATTGGTTCCGACGTCCATACTGGCTGCAAAAGAGTGAAAGTTCTCGCGATCATGCAATTTCCAATTTCAACCACTTGCTTTACATCCAGATCCAGATAAGAACGATGGTGGATCTGATGATCTACTGTCCACTAAAAGTTTCAAGAGCGTGGAGTCAAGTGTTCAAGATAGACCTCACACACAGGGCGCAGTGGAAATGCCACTGAGACAACTAAACGGTGTCTCTTGAGGGCAGGGATTTGGGAATCACCCCCGGCTCCCGAAATGTTGTTGAAATAATAAATGAGGGCACGCCTTGTCTTCTTGTCCCCTTGTGTAGCCTCTACTCCACCGGACGTTACTCTCTCTCTCTCTCTCTCTCTCTCTCTCTCTCTCTCTCTCTCTCTCTCTCTCTGACAAATCACGGCTGACTGTCTAATAATTGACGCAGCGTTACGCACGGGGGTCCCGGACCAGCGGAGGGGCCAATTGTGCAAGAATCATGTTCGGTCGGTCATCCTCCCACTCAGACTGTCTCGTTGTTCACCACCCAGTGAACCTACAGGGAGGAGAAGGCGTGCTGCTGGTAGGTCTGCTGGCTGCTGGCTGCTGGCTCTTCCCTGTGGAAGAGAACATGTCTCAGGGGGCATGAAGAAATAAAAGGCTAACAGGGAAGGGGGGCATGAGGAGAGGGGGGGGGGGGGGGAAGTGGTGTAAAGTAACTAAGTACATTTACTCAAATACTGTACTTAAGTGCAATTTTTCTTTTTTTTACTTTACTGGATTATTTCCAGTTTTCAGACCTTAATTACTTCTACTCCACTACATCTCAGAGGCAGATATTGTACTTTTACTCCACTACAATTATTTGAAAACTTTAGTTTTTAGTTACTTTTTAGATTTGGATTATTATTACAAAACACACTAACCTGGTATTCCTATATATATTCGGCATTTGAAAATAGCAGATCCACAAGCTCACAATGGGTCCCCATGCCACTCATTGTGAGCTTGTAGATCGGCTATTTTCAAAAGATCTTTTATACATTTTGAACTTTGTTGGTACTCATTTGGTACTTTAAGTATATTTTTTGATGCTGAAACTTTTGTAGCCTACTTTTACTCAAGTATATAGGCCTACATTTTGAATACCGGACTTTTAGCCTACTTGTAACAAGGTATTTCTACATTGCGGTATTGATACTTTTACATAAGTAAAGCATTTGAGTAGCCTACTTAAATAAAAGGCTAAACAAGGACGGGGGCATGAGGAGGGGGGGGGGGGTATGAGGGGAGGGAGGGGGGCATTCCTGAGGACTGGAGCCTGAAGCCTGCTTTCCCATCACATGCCCCCCTGTTGCCATGGAAACCCATGCGGAGGCGTCGTCATGTGAGGCATTTTGCTTGCAAATATTTTATGCCCTGATCTTTCTAAAGACGATGCTCTCCCTCCCATTGAGGGACTTGACACAAATAACTGACTATAGAAGTCTTGTCTACACACAGTATTAGCTAAAAGTGCAGTTGATCAGCTAGCCTATACGTTTCTTAACAGTGATGTTAGCAGATTAAGATTCCTATCATTTTAGGATTGAAAGTTAAACAGCTCTGTAGGTCCACCGACCCAATCAGGTGATGGGGGCATGATGCATATTGTATCCATTTATAATTCCTTGTAGTCAGTGGTGGAAAGAGTACTCATATTCTTTACTTAAGTAAAAGTATCTATACTGCAACATAGAAATACTCTGTTACAAATAAAAGTAAAAGTACAAAAGTGTTGGTATCAAAATATAGCCTACTTAAGTACCAAAAGTAAAAGTACTCATTATGCAGAATGTCCCATTTCACAAGTTTTCAAAATGCATTAAAATCTTTTGGAAATAGCAGATGCGACGCATTGTGAGATCTGCTATTTTCAAATGGCTGAAATATACATATGTTATCTATAGTGGTTAGTGTGTTTTGTTATATATAGTGGTTAGTGTGTTTTGTAATAATAATCTAAATCTACAAAGTTACTAGTAACTAAAGTTTTCATATAATTGTAATGGAGTAAAAGTACAATATTTTCCTCTGAGATATAGTGGAGTAGAAGTAAAAGTAATGAAAATTGGAAATACTCTAGTAAAGTAAAAAATACCTCAAAATTGTACTTAAAGGGATACTTCACTTTCACATAAAATAAACATTTAAAAAATATATTAAAAATAAATGAAAAAAGTAATGGAAAAATCACGGCCCCCTCACGCATTAGAGTGTCCTACTAATGTGTGAGGGGGCCTTTATTTTGCCATAACTTCTTTCATTTTTTTAAAATATTTATTTTTAATGTTTATTTTATGTGAAAGTGAAGTATCCCTTTAAGTACAGTACTTGAGTAAATGTACTTAGTTACTTTACACCACTGCTTGTAGTCCCTCCTTGAAACTGTCAGGGTTTTTTTTTGCAATAAAGGCAGGAGTTGATGCTTGTAAACAGACTTTTACTTGGACACTGAGACAGAACCAGGACAATAGGCCGACAGGAGGAGGAATCAGCAATAGGCTTAACACAGCAGGACTACCAACTAGTCAATACAACAGACTACCCAACCCAATAAATAGACTGACAGAGAACAGTGTTTATACACACACTGGCTAACAAGGCACAGGGAATAGCGAAACGCTCCCCCCAAAACACAGTCGCCCAGGGGCAAATCCGGCGACCTCGGAATGGCCACATGGTATTCCTAAATGTAACCTCAGTAAAACTACGCCTAAACCTAACCTTATTCCTAAACGTAACCTCAGTAAAACTATGCCTAAACCTAACCTTATTCCTAAACGTAATCTCAGTAAAACTATGCCTAAACCTAACCTTATTCCTAAACGTAACCTCAGTAAAATGGTGCCAAAACCTAACCTGATTCCTAAACTTAACCTCAGTAAAACTATGCCTAACTCTAAAACGTATTTCTAAACTTATCCTCAGTAAAATAAATGCACGAATACAACAACAGCTGGGGGCGAGTGGGCCACGAAAAAAGATGGGGTGAGTGTGTTTTGGGGCGAGTCTTCCGGTTACCAACATGGGTGAACACACCAGACAATTAATACAGGTGGGTCTGATAACGAGGGAACCAGACCAGTGACCAGGGTGACATCTAGAGGACAGGTATGGAAGCACAGCATGGAGACAGGTGATGAGGTCGGTTGACCACAATCTCATCTCAGGCTCCCTTGATGCAGGCAAGGGGTGAAACAGTTAATCAAACTAACCGATAAAAACTAAAAAATATTATCAACTTTAAAAGGGTGTTTGACTTTAAAACACTTATGGGGTCATTTTCACATCTACTCTGGCTTTTGTGTCTTTTAAGTCAGGTTGTGAATCGCTGGTCTAAAAGCAAAATGTTAGATGGACAACTCTTGAAAACCTTCTCGATGTCCTTTCAGCAGAAGTGTCCTCGTAGCCTGAAGGTTGAGATTACAGTGGAAGGTTCCAAAAATATTTTTGCTTTGATAAAAACACTGAAATAAATCTTCCCTTTTCCTTGATTCACAATCACACACAGCTCTCACCTGTGTGTGTGTGTGTGTGTGTGTGTGTGTGTGTGTGTGTGTGTGTGTGTGTGTGTGTGTGTGTGTGTGTGTGTGTGTGCGCGTGCACGCACGAGCACTGCGCGAGAGAGTTAACATGCGTACAGCCATGATTCACCTTGTTAAATGCAGGGTGATTCAGCTATTCTTACCAGCCCTTGAATCATTTTATTCGAGTCCAGACATCTGTATAATGGATTACAGTGCTAACGAGGTGCACATTTCCTTAGCCTGGAGCCATAGATTTACCAACACTTTGTTTTCATTATGATTCATCTGTACCTTCTCTATCTGACTGATGCAGGTGATCATTTTCAGTACTCTAAAGCAGTGCTTCTCACTTTTTTTAAATTTCAAGGACTCGCATAAATCTCAGACTTACAGACCCATAAGGGTCCATTTGGAGCCCCCCTCGAGGAACCCTGAGGGTCTCTGGGCCCCACGTTGAGAACCACTGCTCTAAAGATGAGGTCAAAAGACTGACAATTGCCGTATAGGAAGAGAAATGTAAATGTTCAAATTCTATTCTGTCCTTTGTGAATTTCCAAGTAATAACTCAGTCTTTTTAAGGTGACTTTGTTGTTAACATGCATAGTAACTACAGAGCATTATACAGTAACAGCCAGTAGTACAGGGCATTACTGAGTAGTTCCAAAGGTTCAAAGATCTTGGGTGCATCCCTGGCTGCTTATGGCATGTGGAGGCCACACTTGTTTGGTTTTTAACCAGGGACGTGTTTACTCTGCACAGAGGATCAGTGGCAGTTCAAATGTCCGAGTGGTCATTTACCTTGTGGGTTCATATCACATAGACACACGTGCATGCACGTGTGTCTATGCGCACGGCCGCACGCACACACACACACACACACACACACACACACACACACACACACACACACACACACACACACACACACACACACACACACATTGAAAGGTATGGCTTTAATTTCCCTGGAAATGATACACTCAAGCTGTGGTCATCACATCTGCAACAACATGATCAAACAGGAAAAAGACACCTTTGTGTGTTGCACATCATCTTAAATGGTCCATTGTTATACTCCCGGATTCTTTAAACCAACACTGTGGAAGGGTTAGGATGCTAGTCAGAATAGAAAAGGACAGACGTTCAAAGGAGTTCCAAAGTTCATTTGGTTGATGATGTGCTACAATTGTGAGCTTTTTGCATATTGGCTATTTTTTTGCCATTTTCTGACCTAGTCGATTCTTGCCACTGACTAATCCATATTACTTAAAAAACTAAAACTAACTTTAAAAAAAAATAAACAAAACCAAGCCTTTTGGGGTTCAAATGTCCAAGTGGTCATTTACCTTGTGGGTGCATATCACATATAGACACATGAATGCGTGGAAATGCGCACACACACACACACACACACACACACACACACACACACACACACACACACACACACACACACACACACACACACACACACACACACTGGAAGGTATGGCTCTAACTTCCCTGGAAATGATACAGCTGTATCAACCTTTGTGAGTTGCCCTGTAATATTGTTAGAACCTTATCTTAAATGGTCCAATATGATCGGAATCACGGTAAACCAACACTCAGGATTTTACTGTTGAGTTTGGATGCTGGTCAGAATAGAAAAGGACAGATGTTCAAAGGAGTTCCAAAGAAAGTCCAAAGTAAGAGGCTTTCACTAGGAAAATGATTAATTTGATAATAGTGTGACCAATCTGCATGAAGGTTGTTAATGAGCTCATTTTAAAAACTCTTTCACCACTTGAACAGGACAGATGGTAGTTTCCCGATGCTAACCTTTGTTTTACTCTTTATTTATTTTCAAGTCAGTTATGAACAAACTTGTTTTTGTAGATCTCTCTGTAGATGGCTTAGTGGACCGCATATTTTCTTATCTTGCTTACACTTCTCAATTTCCATCTCAGGGCTGAGTAGATCTTGCTAGAAACACAGACACAGACACACACACACACACACACAGACACACACACACACACACACACACACACACACACACACACACACACACACACACACACACACACACACACACACACACACACGTCTCTCTAACTTCCCTGGAAATGATACACTCAAGCTGTGGTCATCACATCTGCAACATGATCAAACAGGAAATGTTGAAAAAAAACACTGACTAATCCATATTACTTAAAAAACTAAAACTAACTTTAAAAAAAAGAAACAAAACCAAGCCTTTTGGGGTTCAAATGTCCAAGTGGTCATTTCCCGATGCTAACCTTTGTTTTACTCTTTATTTATTTTCAAGTCAGTTATGAACAAACTTGTTTTTGTAGATCTCTCTGTAGATGGCTTAGTGGACCGCATATTTTCTTATTTTGCTTACACTTCTCAATTTCCATCTCAGGGCTGAGTAGATCTTGCTAGAAACACACACACAGACACAGACACACACACACACACACACACACACACACACACACACACACACACACACACACACACACACACACACACACACACACACACACACACACACACACACACACACACACACACACACACACACACTCTTGTCTCTAACTTCCCTGGAAATGATACACTCAAGCTGTGGTCATCACATCTGCAACATGATCAAACAGGAAAAAGACACACAGATTCTTTAAACCAGCACTGTGGAAGGGTTAGGATGCTAGTCAGAATAGAAAAGGACAGATGTTCAAAGGAGTTCCAAAGTTCATTTGGTTGATGATGTGCTGAAATTGTGAGCTTTTTACATATTGGCTATTTTTGCCATTTTCTGACCTAGTCGATTCTTGCCAATATAAATCCTAATCCATATTACTAAAAAAACGAAAACGAACTTTAAAAAAAAGAAACAAAACCAAGCCTTTTGGGGTTCAAATGTCCAAGTGGTCATTTACCTTGTGGGTTCATATCACATATAGACACATGAATGCGTGGTAATGTGTGCGTGCATGCGCGAGCGCGCGCGCACACACACACACACACACACACACACACACACACACACACACACACACACACACACACACACACAGAAAGGTATGGCTCTAACTTCCCTGGAAATGATACACTCAAGCTGTGGTCATCACATCTGCAACATGATCAAACAGGAAAAAGACAAAGAGGGCTACTTGTAGAAGGTGCTCTTCTGGCTCAAAATGGGAAAATAACATCCAAACGAAAAACAAAAATGAGTTTTTACTCTTATCTGGCCTGATTAAGGCCACCTTTGGGCTGACACCTGTTGGCATTTTTTAACCAGTTATATTATGAACAAGCCTGATTTTGTTGATGTGATGCATTGTGAGCTTTTTGCATAATGGTTATTTTTTTTGCCATTTTCTGACCTTGTCGATTCTTGCCCGACTAATCCATATTAGATAAAAAACTAAAACTAACTTAAAAAAAGAAAGAAACTAAGGCACTCGGGTGCCCACCACCACATATAGTCCATGAGCCAGAGCCCCAAAATTGAGCAATGATTATCGAAAGAGTGGGCAAAACCAAACCTATATTAAATTGTTCATAGGGTCAATACTAGCCCTGAAACATGACTGTCATACCATGACAGTCATGGTGCAGAGTCCCCCTGGTCTAAAGTTGTGTTCGATTTTTTCACATTGCCATCTCTCACATAAACATAAACGTTCAGATTTCAAATATAAAGTGCTTACCACCGAGCCACGGATGTTACAAGGCGATGCGGACCGCGATGAGTACCCGTATCTCCCGTATTGTTCAATAAAAAGCATTTTAATCCCATCGCCGGTCATTTTCTTTTTTTGATTTTTTTTGTTTTGTAATGTATCAGAGTGCAATACACCTCCCAACCATTAGTGTCGCATGGTTGAAAGTATCGGAGACAATTTGGAGAAAATGGCCGGCGATGGGATTAAAATGCTTTTTATTGAACAATACGGGAGATACGGGTACTCATCGCGGTCCGCATCGCCTTGTAACATCCGTGGCTCGGTGGTAAGCACTTTATATTTGAAATCTGAACGTTGTGAGAGATGGCAATGTGAAAAAATCGAACACAACTTTAGACCAGGGGGACTCGGCACCATGACGCTTGTATACAAGCGTCATGTGAACCATGGCTAGGTCAATACGAGTAAATAAATATATGATAACCTTTCCACAGGAGCAGCTTTTTCATGGTTATCACACATTTTGTTATTTTCCCCATACGTACATGACAGGTGAAGAAATTACAAAATTTGAAAAAGAGTTATCATAATGAAACTTCCTGAGTTGATTACTTACATGAAGACAATGATTTATCATATTACAAGTTTTCTGAAATTCTATATTTAAATATGCAAATTAGGCATTAGGAAAATATGCCCACATTTGCATAACTTTCCAGAATCAACATTGGAACATTGGACAAAGCCAGAGTCAACATACTTATTTAATTTTGTTAAGATGTTGGAGTCAAAGGTTTTTAACGAGGGAATATTCAATATCTGGCTCAATTTTGGGGCTCTGGCTCATGGACTAAATGCCTAATTTGCATATTTAAATATACAATTTCAGAAAACTTGTAATACGATAAATAATTGTCTTCATGTAAGTAATCAACTCAGGAAGTTTCATTATTATAACACTTTTTAAAATGTTGTAATTTTTTCACCTGTCATGTACGTATGGGGAAAATAACAAAATGTGTGATAACCATGAAAAAGCTGCTCCTGTGGAAAGGTTATCATATATTTATTTACTCGTATTGACCCTATGAACAATTTAATATAGGTATGGTTTTGCCCACTCTTTCGATAATGAAATCTTGTCTGGCTCATGGACTAATAGGTTGTGGGTTTGAATCCACTGTGGTGCATCCGGCTTTGTCGAGCGTCTACAGGAACACAATTGGCCCATGTTTAGGGGAGGGAAGCCGGGCAGGGAGGTTGATAATGGTCTTTACACGCACTCCTACGGGCTGGGGCGGCATCTGTCAGTGGGGAGTGTTGGTCGGGAGGAGTGTTGTGCGGGTAGAGTAGGGCGAAGGCTCTACGTCCTCCCGGTGGGGGCTCCTCACTGGCAGGTGAGTCAGTAGGACACGACAGCAGTGACAACACAGAAATGTATGTGGGGAGGAATTCATTGGCATAACGACTAAATTGGGGAGAAAAAGGGGTAAAAATAATTGGCTACTCTAAATTTAAAAAGAAAAAAAGAAACTAATACCAAGCCTTTGGGGGGGGGGGGGGGACTAAACACTAACCACTAACAAACTAAATGGTGCAAGAGGAGAACATCCATCCATCCCGTAGTGACAGAGCTAACAAATTATTGTTACCTAATGTGTGTGCACTGCTGTCAATAAGTGATTGATTAGTCGTATTTTCTGCATACCCAAATAAATTGAATCAAGCTGCAACGAAATGCACATCTGCGTTTTTTTTTCTTGCAGTTTATGGATTATGGTTGTGCAACGATGCAGGAGGTGCGATTATAAAGCCAGAGAAAGCAATGACGGCTATATTAAGACTGGAGGCTTAAAAAAAAGAACATTTATTGTTATTTCCACGTTAATTGTGTAGAGGCATGTACTTCATTCACAAAATATGAACGGTAAAATTAATCAAGACAAGAAAAATATATGCAGTCTTTTTTTCCTTACATTATCAATATATATACAGTACACACATTGTAAAATAGGACATTGTAACAAAAAGAAACAAGACGTGGCATTAAGCAGAGTTCAAATAGGTTACATCTGCACTGTACATGCAGAAGTAAAATGTCTTGAGTGTTAGTCCAAAAACCCCAAATGGGATTAAAAAAAAAGATAGGATTCTTCTCTCCATTATGACTGGAGTCCCTATGGCTTCATTTATATCCTCGCTGTCGGGTGGAAACCTTGTATCTCCATATTTCAACTAGTGTCACACGAAAGTAGTGAAAATTAGCCAATCTACAAGCTCAAAACGTGTTCCATCGTGCTGCATTGTGAGCTTGAATATCTGCAATAACAAAAAAAAAAGAAAACAAAAAAAAGAAAAGTGATTAAGTGTGTCTGTTTTATAAATATTGAACCAATGAAAAGTATTAAGAAAAGAAAAAACTACACGGCATCCATTGAAGCACAGCTTCTTTTTTTTTCCATTTCATGAAATGCAACCGTTTTGGACATACAAGGTTTCCACTCGACAGCAACGATTTGGATGAGGTGCAAAAGACAAGAGTCAAGCTGATTTTCAAACCTGACGCACCTACTCGTAGTCGAGAAAAAGAGGAAAAAGAAAAAGAGGCAGTTTTCACCATTGAACACATTTAGTTACGCTCCATGCTTCTGAGCATTATTCAGGTCATGTACAGTACAATGCAGAGTGTAAAGATGGTACTTGTACAACCCCCCCCCCATTACACTTACTGTAGTTGCGCGCCCAGTGTCGACAATATCAGATCTAAGAAGCTCACAGTGCGTTGCGCTGCAACTCGTTGTGGGTTTGTAGATCAAATTTGTTTTGGGTGCACCGACACCAACCACGCGACAAAGTATAAATCAGCCTTTCAGGGTACGTTTTAATGTTAAATTAACACTGCGGATTGTACCGTGTGTGTGGATGTATGTACAGAGGTGTGTTAAAAAATCTCATGGCTGCACAGAGGCCTTTCTCCCAAGACGATATCATATTACAAAATGACACTCATTTAAGCATTACCAACAAACAAACAAACACTCTCACACACACAAACGCACGCACGCACACTTTTTAGTCTCAAGGCCAAACAGCCAAGAGAAAGAAAATAAGCATTTAGTAAAAACAAGGACAGGTCCAAGGCGTCAGAATTAATTCAGTGGTCGTGTGAAAAAAAGGCCAGGCCCTACGCTCTATTAGCACTCCATTACAACCTTTATAAACCTTTTTAAACAAACAATTTTAAAAGCCAATGAGCATGGTCAACAGAGCAAGAAAAAAAAAAAAGTTAAGCAATCCCATGCAGTCAAATCATGAACTCAACTGGAATCTCAGTTATCTGCTGGGACTCAAATGGTATTGTACAATATGAATATTATTCACCCACTGTTGGGATACTCCATGAGACTAATTTATACTGTGAGAGCCAAGCTGTAGCTCATAGCTCTATCTAGTACAGATCTATAAGCCTCGGCTAATTAAGCCAGTAGGTTCTCAAACCTTTTATTTAAAGGACCCCCAGTTTGGTATTCATTAGGGCCACGGACCCCCACAACTCTTGAGTGTACGCTCTCAGAGTTACAGACCTGTAAGGGTAGATTTGGTTCCTAACTATCAATGATTTAGCTGGGGTTCCCCTTGGAACCGCCTCAAGGACCCCTGGGGGCCCCGGACCCCCACTTTGAGAACCACTGAATTTAGGCTGTACAGTAAGAAAAGAAAAATCATACAGTTCAAAAACTGTAGCTGGCCCCTCTAAATGACTTCTCAATTCACCACACAACAAAACCCCCCAGTCTTGTCTGTTGTACATTCTTTACAATAGTGATTAATAATTACCCACAGACACACACACACCATCATCATTATCATAACAGACTCACTATTGTCACGGAAACATGTCTGTAAACTTGTACATCACAAAGGTTCTGACAGGTTTCGTTAAGAGGAGACTCCCGCAACTCCCAACCGGAGAGTGACTATAGGACGATGCTGAAAAAAATCTGCGGAAATTGATCAAGTTTTGGATTAGGTCCATTTCCCTGGTTAAGGAACTGCATCTAGAAGCTTCCTGACACTCTCCCTGCTTGGCTGTTTTGATATACCTTAATGTGCTATTATTTCACTGAAGCTCTCATTTAGTTTTTTTTAGTTAGGTGTGAATTTCCAAACGCAGGCTCATGTACTAATTTCTCTGATGCGGGAAGTAACCTTCAACTATTCTGTCAGACCCTTTGAGTCACCCACACTGGCACAATACACGTCACTATTAGACTCTACGCTAAAGTCTGAGCTCATTTGACGATTGGAGGTCAAAGCTCAACATTAAATACTCATGTACATGCAGGTCTAGTGCAGACAGAGACAAGGAGCTGTACTTGTCACCTCCAGTTTACAGAACATTCTGTAAATCACGAGTGGGCACGCTTCACTTTCACCTGTAAACGGAAAAACCCATGAGTTCTAAACGACTGACTAGACTGAAAGTGAATTGACCCCAAGCCAGCTGCTGATACTGTACTACAGCCAGGATGTTTACTGCCACCTCCTGGCCAGCGCTGGTACTGCAAGAAGATCCCAACCCACAACCCCATAAACTGTGTAAAAAAAGAACGAAAAAATAAGAAATTAATAAATAAACAATACAAAGATGCATTTGAAATATATTTTGGACCCTGGAAATAAATTTAAATAAACCAATAACAAACAAAAAACATTTCTACCATACACAGTGTCCAAAACATATTTTGGGCCATTCATGTACGGTATATGTCGGGGTGAACGTCAATTTGTTATGATGACACTGGCCCAATGAGGTGCTGAAGCAAGGTAAAGGTGGCATGCTGTAAACACTTCTTGTTCAGAGGTCGGACCTCCTGATGGGACAGCCCTTATTTGGCAATGAACAGAGGTGGACTGGCACAGGCTGAAAGCACCGAGCTGTAGAAAAACTAAAAACACACCAAGGAACGTGACGGGATGAACGGGAACGCCAACGAAAACGGATCACTCCATCTCAGCATGATAGCATCGTTGGCTGACATTAAAGAACGGGTAATCAGCGACATTTGCATCTCCCAGATGAAAGGGTGGATATAGAAGCAGCAGGTGAACACGTGTAAACCAAACACATAAAGCTGATCTTTGTTTTTTAGGTTTTTTTTGTTCCCGTTAGTCCCACAAAACGCACGCTTGTGGTAAATCGTAAAGCCAGCTTATATCCACTCGATCTGGGATGCTTTTTTTTGTCTTCTTTTCTTTTGGGACATGATAAAAAGCAGCACGTTGTTTGATGGACATTGATACTCAATTCAGAAAGTGCAAATGTGCCATCTTGTGCTCAGACATCCAAAACCTAGTTCCCACGGTTTTTGCTCCATAAATGGTTCGATCCAGAACAGTGCGCACACACACGCACTCACACACGCACTGGTTTTCCGTGATGTAGTCCAGGTTTTGGTTGGCATGATCCATCTCTAAGGTGCGGTCCATACACCCATTGTACAACGTCATGAGTTAAACACACAAAAGATAATCGATCTGTGATGATGGCATCCATTTCTTGCCTTTCTAAAAACACAAGGTGAAGAAAATGTATTTTCTGTTCCTGCCCGTCTCACACGGCGGTTCAAGTCATAGATATAGAAAGCTAGATACCTCATTGCCGCTTCCTGACTCCTGGCCAATCACAGAGTGTCTTTTCCGAACTTGTCAGAATCTAGTTCTAATATCCCGTTGTATTTTTATACAACTAGATTCTGCCAAGTCTCGGAAAGGACGCGCTGTGATTGGCCAGTAGTCAGGAAGCGTGCCTCCTATAATACGGCGGCCACGATACAGACGCCCCAGAGTCGGAGGAGGCGTCTACCTTTATACGTCGTCTATGGTTCAAGTCCTCGTTACAGACCCTCAGACTAGCCCACAGTGCGCCCTGTGGCAGAGAGTTTCCTGGTCAAAATGGCTGCTTTTCCTTCCTGGCATCGGGTCATGCTCTTATCCACTACCAGTCCCTGATGAACACTGGATGGCAGAGGCTGAGGTTTTTCCTCATTTACAGGGAGAAGAAACAAACCAAATGATCCAACAAATGTGTTTCTAATAATGTGTTCATATGTGCGTGTGTGTGTGTGTGTGTGTGGGGGGGGGGGGGGGCTTGCGTGTTTAGTAGGTGTGAAATTTACTCCTGGCACTGCATGCTGAAAACATCAATACCGGCCATGTTGTCTGGGCTCTGTGTGATGGGCAGAAGGAAAACACACACTTCCGCGGTTATGCTGCATGGATCTGAAGGAAGGCAGATGAGTGCCGGGAGGCGGTTTCCATGGTGACAAACTAAAGTGTAGCGTTGCTTAAGGCATCGTATTAGACGGCAGAGGGCTCTCTCTCTCTCCTGTGGGAGGCAAAGGAGATGAAGGGGAGATCATTAAGAGGAAACATCTGCGCTCATTACGCCCGTTGTCTTCAAGTTCTCTTTGAAGAAATATTAGCCCCGTGAAAATTAACATAATTGAGCGTTAACCAAGCATCTGTGCCAAAAAAGTATTGTTAGCGAGCACCGCATCCCAGTTAAAAGTCATAGCTGTCGTCTTGAGCACTGGTTCTCAATGTCGGGTCAGAAGGACCACCAGGGGGTCCAGATGGACCCTTACAGGTCGGTAACTCTTGAGCGTGTACAAAACATGTACCCTCTCAGATTTAAATGAACACTGAGGATTTTACAACGTAGAATAATAATAACAAACTTCATTTGTATAGCACCTTTCATGAATGGGGTCCTAGAGGTAGAAATTGTATCTTGAGTACATATTGACTGAGAAATGATCGGTTCACCTGGTTATGACTCGCTCTCCATGGAGATCGTGATGGTCTCACTTTCTGCTGTGGGGGCAGGATGTTTCAAAGAGACAGATCGCAGGTGTCAGACATACAGAAAACACAATACACCGAAAAGGTAAACATTAATTTTGACTTGACAATCATTATAGTTATTATTATCATCTAATTTACCTGATTTCAGGGTGTCATTAGGCAGATGATCTATGTTGTTGCTGTGCTGGTCATTGGTTAGGAGGCGGTTCTCGGTGTCACCGAGGGGGCTTGCTAAGCCTTGGATATCGCCAGTGCTGAAAAGACACAAGGCATTAAACCCATTAAATCCAGGAAAACATCTGTGTAATTTAAAATTTCAGCAATTTTTTTTAAAAATTATATATATATATATATATATATATATATATATATATATAGCGCAACATAAGTTTTTCAGAAAACTGTTGGATTTAGAAGGCATTTTTAGAGGTCTAAATGGGTTAAAACAACAAATCGAGTTCAGCCAATATGGGGTGTTGACAGCTCATAATGATATTTTGGGGACCAAGCTGTTAATGGTATTATTTTGGGCCCATGTTCAATAACCATAAATATAGTGATTTTCATGGCATAGTTTTTAGAATGATTACAAGATTTAAGTATGTAAAAAATTGGACCCGGACCGAAACAGACCCGTGGATAATTGGATTGGTCCGAACGAACCCGAGGACAAATTCAAAATGACTGGACCCGGCCCGAAGTGGGGCCGAGGAAAACTGGACCCAGTCCGAAATGTACAGAGGATAATTAGAATTTATTAGACCCGGTCCGACAGAGTCTTTAGACCCGTATCAGACCCAATGCTCATTTCACCGTGGCATTCAGACCTGCCGTGTGTGTCAGTCAACTCTGCCTGCCCCAATAGAGTAGTCACAGCCAAGCTAAGTTGAGACAGGAGTGCAGTGTGTGCTCTGCTCTGTGTTGCAGACAGAGAACATTTTCGCCAACTTCCTACTGTCCGTCCCCGCAGATAATGATTTTAATAAGAGGGTCAATAAAGAAGCTATATTGGCAAACGGATGTCCAACACACTTTTATAACAAACAAATGGATGGATATTGGATATTTCACAAGCTTGTATGTACACAAAGTTAACATTTGTGAAGATCTATGTCTGATCACCTTTTACTGGGCTCTGGCTGCAGGTTGACAGTGGCCTGCTCTGCGTCGATGCTGTTGACCAACCGTGTGGCGAACGTCAGCCCATCGCCCTGGCTGGTGTCAAACGAGAAGACAAGAGACAGAGCTCAAACCCCCAGCGAACCAAATGCACCCATACTGAATGTATCATGATGTTTGTACTACACAAACAAATGAATCATAAAGAAGATTAAATTGACTTGACACTAGTATAAAATGCCAGTCCAGGTTGCCTGACCAGGGCCCGCAAACTTTGGAAGGCAGTCATAGCCAATTGGAATGGAATCTGAAGAATCTGATTGATACATCTTGATCACATGACTCCAGAGATAATGTGTACTGATTTGTGTGTGTTTTGGACAAGATTTGTAGGAGATGTAGCAAAAAGAGTGTTTTGAAGAAAACACGAAATCGCGGTAAATCTGGTCATACCATTTGGGCATATAGGCCCAAATGGCCTATATGACCTACGGTTCAAGAGTTATAGGACAAAACGTGAAGGGCCCCGTTATAGCATATTCTACACTCCTAAAGCTTAAATGCCCTTTCTGGTGTTTGTCGAGCTGTGCCTTATGTGATCTAATTTGCCATTTTCATCACCTGGTGAAGACGGGGAGCAGCCAATATTTCTTCTGGTCTCCAAAGACCTGAGCGATGTTCTTCCGGAAGCCCAGAGAGAAACCGTTCTTATCGGAGCCCGTCCTAAAGACTGGCGCTCTGAATGCCTCTGAGATGAAGGAAACGGGTACAGACAGACATAGAATGGAGATTATGAAAAGAGTGAATTATATACACAATAAATATGTAGAGTAGTGTGCTGGCACTATGAAATCATCTATTTTCAAGACAAGTTACAAAAAAAAACACAATACAAAATATGAATGGTAAAAATGATCTCATTTGAAGTGATGACAGCAACGCCAAAGAATAAACTGCATCAACTGTTTGCATGAGTGCTATCTCTCTCTCGCTCTCTCTCTCTACAGTCTACATAGAGCACAAAGTGTATTCTTGGGTGTTGCTGTCATCACATCAATGGGATCCTTTTTAATCACACTAGATATGCAGTTTAACTGTGTTTTGGGCATGTCATTATAGAACACCGAAGTCCTGACTTCCTGAAGTCACTGCCGCTAAATAACGCCCCTGGGTCGGGGTGTTATTTGTTGTGTTGAAATCCCCATAGGGGAAACTTAGATCAGGTCATGTAAGAACTGTGTTCCAAAAATAAACAAATCATCCGGGTGATTTTACTCACTACTACTACTATGGATATGAAGCATCGACTGAAGGTGGAAATGTACAAATTTACCCAAAGAGTAACACAATAAACACTAGAAACGAGTTAGAACGACCCAACAACTACATTTCCCATGATTTCAGACCCGGAAGTGTAGTTTTTAAGACTTTTAAGGCAGAGTAAATTACATTTTCTCCAGAAACAGGCTGCATCAAATATGAATGAATATCATAAACGATGCAGAGCCACCCGACAGAAATGCCCGGATGATTTGTTTATTTTTGGATCACAGTTCTTATATGAGGCGATCTAAGATTCCCCTCTGGGGATTTCAACACAAAAAATAACTGTGCGACCCAGGGGGATAGCGCCCTCTAGCGGCAGTGACGTCAGGACTTCAGTGCTCTATAGGCAAAACTATTAAATTGTTATTTTGACACGTGTGTGCGCGTATGTGTGTATGTCTTGTGTCTTACCTATAGTGGACCTGTTTTTCCCTACAAGCCACAGGTGGTAGCTGAAGAGGGACAGAATACTGATGCAGAACATGGCCGCCACAAAAAAGAGAAACAACACGTGGAATTTGGCGCGAGTGTCTGGCAGCTCATTCTGGTGGGGACGAAGAAGAGAACAAGACCATGTCAATGTCGAATTTGTACGAAGGCGGAGAGCAAAAGAGAGAGGAAGTAGAAAGTGTTAGAAAAGGGAGACTGGCTGAAAGAGGAAGACAGACATAAAAAAGTGTCACATCATGACTACACAGCACTGCACAAAGACGATGACAAAACCACCACAATGATGAGGACACACTGCAACTAAAGGCTTTGGAGGCACGCTGGATTACCTTGGGGCAGTTCTCTGCCGATTTCCTCCGGCAAAGCTTTAGTACAAATAGAGACAGACTGGTTAGCAACACCGGGAGAGCACAGGCGGATCGAGAGAGGGAGAAATGCAACGGAAGAGGGTGGTAGGAGACAAACTGAGACATTAAACGGCAAACCGGAGTCACAGCCATTGAGAGGAGAGGAGAGGAGAGGAGAGGAGAGGAGAGAGCAGGTGTAGGTTTGTCCAGAACTCAATGGAGAGATGCAAAGGGGGACTAGGTGCTGGTCAGTGAATGGGGTCAAAGTTGGTGGTGGTGCTGCTGCTGCTGCAGCAGCGAGAGGAGGATGAGGATGCAGGGAAGAGTGGTGTGACTGATGGCTGTGATAGTGGAGATAGTGAGAGAGAACAATGGCCCACCCTGTGTGGGGAGAACACAGGAGGGGTGAGAGAGGGTGAAGTGGTAAGAGAGGACAAAGAAACACTGGAGCAGCACAGCTTAGTACAAGAGTGTCGAGCAGCATGCAGGACGGAGGGCAGGGCATGCATACAGGCTTTAAACAGGCTGCACAGGCTCCACACAGGCGCTCTCACAGGCGCTCTCACACACACAAAGTGTGTGTGTGTGTGTGTGTGTGTGTGTGTGAGTGAGTGGACAGAAAGTCAGGGAATGTGTCGGTGGACCGGTGTCCCCCGAGTGACATTACTCACTGTCCAGAACTTTATGAAATACTGCAGTACGGTGGCTGCAATGAACAAACAGTACACCAGCGAATAGGCCAGGAAGAGTATGAAGAACTTGTAGTTGGAGAATCCCACACAGTTGTTCACCCTGTTGGAGACACACAAGACGCAGGAGAGTCAGCCAGGGCGACGGTTGCTTCAGTGTAGGAGATGGATGTTGCAACACGGTGAAATCAACATGGTGGAAATGTAACATTGCTCTCACTGAGCACGCAGACTCTGTGATTCAATGTAGATGCTACATACCAGGGACAATGATGGTCCATCTTCAGCACACACCTATCATACAGAGAGGGAAGAGAGACCACACGGAGGACAGTTTGAAATGAAAGAGAAGATTATAGTGAGAAAGAGGGAGGAGATAAAACAAGCCGTTGTTCAGTGGGTTCAGTTGTTTTCAGTGGAATGACTAAATGCAACAGTATTCTCCCCAGTTACAGACGGTTTCATTCAAAGGACTTATGTAGCTAGGACCATATAAACAACCCTTGGACACATCTGGTCAGCTGTTTGCAAATTATTATCATCTTGTAGTTTGCATAACCTAATGCGGTTAGCCATAACCAACCACTTAAGCACGTTCATGTTGTGCATGTTGACCCAAAATGGGTTGGATAGAAACAAGTCCACAAATAATTTCTCCCAGTGTATTTATTGGATATTTAATGTAACATTACAGGTATCCAGCTAACAACTGACCTACAAGGCTTTTTTGTAGATGCATAGTGGCTCCTGAGCTGGCACACAAGGAGCTGGGAGGGCTCCCAGATTCTGAGCTTGCAGAAAATTGTGTACCGGTTCAGGGGTCACAATCGGTTGAATTGTGTTGAATCGAATTGAAGTTGTTGTGAGTTGACATTCACTGATATTATGGCTGTCTGTTTGAAACCGTCTATACAGCAGATTAAAGTTTGAACGTAGAACAATAGTATGACAGATGGTGTTTACTTACATGTCACAGGCGGAGCAGTGGTGACAGCGGTCCGGTTTGATGACTTGACAGCGGTCACAGTAGCGGATCGCTGCACAACAGTATTGGAGTCTGGTTAATATTATTGCTTCACAGAGAACTCCAACACAGAGAGCAGAATTATGAACTGAAATCAAAAAATAAAAACTGAAAAACTAAATCAAAACTAAAGCAGAACTATAACTGACACTAAGGCATTGAAAAACATTTGATGAGATGAGACAGAAACGGTCTGACACACAGAGACGCGGGTGCAGTCATTGCACAAACACAGGCAAAGAAGCAAACATCCGCAGACCAACCTCCAGCGCCTGTGCGCGTGTAGAGAGGCAGGTTGGCGGCAGCCCTCCACAGGATCTCCTGCTGGGACTCTGGCCTCTCCTCCTTCTCATAGCGCTCCTTCTCTGGCTTCGGGAGGCAGAACTGGTGACATAAAAGACAGGCTGTTAACGCCCAATTCATACTCTGAGAACTGATCTTCAAGCTGGCAATGTGTTGTGTTCTTGACTCTCAAAGTGATCCACTGGCATATACCGGTAGATTTTTTGCCTTTTATATACGACTTTTAGCTGTAAGAACACAGACCAACATAGGAACAGACATTGTTGACCAGTGGTATTCAACTACAGTACAGTACGTGCCATTAAAGGCAAGCTTATTGACGGACTCATTCCAAAACAAACCCCATAGGCTACAACAAGGTTGTTGCCTTGTAAAAAGCAGACAAAGCTGCAGTAAACAAGATATACAAATATTTATCACATATCCAGCCTTTATATGCCCTGGGTAAGGGGAGTGGTAAGTGTGTGCTGATTGGACAGCTGCTGTACCTTCTCTAACAGTTATAGGGCAGTTGACCGATGAGCATAAACTAGACCCATAATCTCCTGTAAGAACTGCCGGGACTCCCTCTTTTCAGGGTGTTTCACCATAATATGCATATCCCTAACCTTACAAAAACTATGCCTTAACCTACTGTAACCTCCCATAAACTAAGTCTAAACCTAACCTCAAAACCATGGCCATCCGAGGTAGAACACCCTGAATAGAGGTACTCTCAGGAACTGGCACTGTGAGCGATCCCATTACTTAACATGACAAACATGGAGGAAACTCTGAAACCCAGCACAGTTGCTGTGATGGCTTGGTATCAATAAAGAATGAGGGTCACACCAAGAGTTGATCCATTTACTAACAACAGCATTTGTTCCCCTTTTAAAGGAGGAGGGTTAATAACAGGTGGCATCATTCTCATCTAATTTCTGATTGTTGTGGTGAGTGGAAAACAGCTACCTTTAATGGGCCAGAGAACAGCTGCAACGTGACGCCAGCTGTGTTCTCAGCCGACTCTATCCTCACACTGTCGGGGAATCCCAGTGGACTATACCATTTTGCTCGACCGGGGCAGTTCCTCATTAACATTAATGTTAATTTATTGACTTGAAAGTGTTGATCAAATGCCATTTTCTCATCGTCTTTGTGAATAAGCAAGCATATGGCTATGTGATAATAACCAAATTATCACACACCCAGCAGTCATTGTTGTCCTCATAACATACAGGCAGGCTACCATCACCCCTCACCTAATGACTCGAGCTGATAAGCCTGCCCTCAGTTGGATAAGCTTGGGCAGTGACAAACAAACACCTGGGTGATTGGGTGTTGAGTGTTGACATAAAATCTGAATACACCTCTCTCTCTCTCTCTCTACCTGCCTGAATACCATGCATGGCTCTAGACTAGACTCGTCACGTTGTTTATGGCAATGTAGGAGTAAAGGCACACAGACGGTCACATCACTGTACCTCTTTGGAAGGGTTTGCAGGCTTGGAGAAGATGGTCTTCCAGTAGGACCATACAAACATGATGAATGAGATATGGAAAAACACCAGGTACAAAACTAGGACAAAACATGGAGAAAAGGCGTTAGGATCAACAACACAAACTACTTTCTTTGACAAAGAAGAAAACACTACATTAGACCATGAAAAAGCAGACTATAAGGAACAGCTGTCAACACAACTCTTGGGATAACTATAAGGATGATGACGACAGGTTACATACTAAAATAGACATCACTAATTTATAGCAAACCTGACTTGAAATGTATAATGAAGGAGAGCTCAGGCTGAACATGTATGGATCCATCTTGTCAGGTTTCATTACTTATGCAATATATTTCTCTCCCCACTATCCAAGACTGACCTCAGCACTATCAGAAAGTAGAGATGCAAGAGCAGTGAATCTGCCATTTTCTGTCTAATTTGGACTTTCCAATATGATGTGAATAAATAAGGCTATGTGATAAACATACCCAGCATTCGTCATTGTCCTCATGCACGCTGCATTGTGTAGCTGAAAATCAGTTATTTTGGGCGAGTGATGTGATCATACAGTAGGCCTACGTATGACTAAGTATAAATTAGGCTTATGCCAGTATTTGTGGCCTGCAAGGTTATGTGTCTGTCATTGTCTATGCCTGCACGGGCATCGTCTCTCAGCCAAGAGAGAGACGGAGTGTGCCTGAGTGTGCATCATTTTGTCTGTGCCAATCTGAGTCAAGGTCTGCCAGAGCAGCCCAAATGGACATGTCACTGAGCCAAGCGACTGCATTGCAATGAGCAGCAATTTGCCTCATTTCAGAATTCTAGTCCAGTAATAAAAATCTAATCCAGTTAGGCTACAGCTGTGTTGTTTAAGTGTACTTACGCTGCTCTGCGAAACTGGGGATGGTGACTAGAAGAGAAAAGACAGGAGGGGAAAAACTACCCATTAAAAAGGGAAAACATTTACAGAAGGCAGTGCTGAACAGTTAGGCCTGATATAGACATTTAACTGATTAACCACTTAAGTTAAACCCCTATACATGGTTGACTGGAGTCCCTCAGGGCTCTATCCTAGTAACCTTTCCATTTTTGCTCCACTACATTAAATATCTTCGCTGAAAATAAGAGATCTACAAACCCACAAAGTGTCGACGCGTCGAGAGCTTGTAGATCTGCTATTTTCCGGAAACGTCTCTGTTCCCCAGGAATAGGGATGCCTCGGTTCAAGCGTTTAAGAAAAGCATTTCACTAACTTGGCGAGGTGATCATTTTAGTCAAATTTGGCACCATTAAAGCACTCTTTATTCAAAACAACTGTTAACGTTCTTCTAGGCAAATAATATACATACTTCACCAAAACAATACCTAAAGCAGTAGTTCTCAAACTTTTGTGTCAAGAACCCCCAAATGCATACACATATAAAACCCCATCTGTAAATGTTTCATGCCAGGGACCCCCAGCAGAAACCATGCGTAAAAAAGATCTAATAAAAAAAAGAAAACACTTTCAAGATTTGTCAACAAAAAAATAATCTAAATTAGCAGATGTAAAGCTCGCAGCGCTGTGAGCTTGTAGATCTGCTATTTTTGAATAGCCAACGTATGAATGGATAGTGGTTAAAATGATTGTGATGCTGTATTAACTGATTTCGCTGGGGACCAAAGGACTTTGAGAACCACTGACCTAAAGCACAAAGACAGTGCATCATTAATCAGATTTGATCAGTTCCGATCATAATCCGCCCTATGAAACGTTTAGTGTGATTATTCATCCAATAAAATACAGTCAGCGACACATTAAGGCAGGGGGGGGCAATACAAAATGTAATCACGCAAAAACTTTTTCTTTGGGTAAAAAAAAACACCTATTTTTTTTTTGTAAGACATAGCAATACAAAAATAAAACAGCTGTATGCATGTATGTAGAAGCACCATTGTTGAGCTGCAGTCCCGTTCACTTCCTGTTGGACTGGACAACAGCTGGGTGGACAGTGTTGCCAGATTGTGAGAAAAATAAGCAACCTGGTCTATGAAAACAAGCCCAAAAGAATAGGCCACATGGGAACTTTATATTATATCAATGGGCTATTTGTAATATAGCCGTTTGACAATGATCTTGACATAAACTATGGAATACTTGGAGAAGAATTTTGAAACATTTTGACAACACAAACCTGGTACGGGGCTCCCCTGGCACAAACCATTTTAAGATGTGTGTTAGGGGGACAAATACATAATAAAATGGGGTTGGGGGACCATGACAATGAAAATATTTGAGAACCACTAGCTTAAATAATAACTTTTTTTTAAAGCAAGCCCAAATAAGCAAATACACTTTAGAAACAAGCCTAAAAAAACGCAAACACCAACTACAATTTTTACAAGCAACTTCACAGGAAAAACAAGCCCTACCTCGCTTATAATAAGCGGACATGGCAACACTGACTGGGTGGACAGCGGCATAATACGCTCGCCCGAAAAAGAACAGATCTACAAGCGAACAACGCGACGCTCCAGTGGCTCCACGACGCGCTGTCAGCTTGTAGATCTGTTCTTTTTTTTTTTTTGCTCGAGCGACTGAGTGGTACACCTAAAAAAAAAAATTAAGCGTTTTCATGTTCTCGGACATGAAATAAAACGAGTACCGCACGGCATAGCGGGCCGCCCGGGCCGTTAACTCACAGATGCAGAGCTCCACCACGTAGGCGTAGTAGGACCAGCAGACGACCAGGGCGATGAAGACGACGGGGATCCACGCCAAGCCCCGCTGACAGCATCTCAGTACGTGTGTGGGCGCCATCTTTCTCCCTCAGTCTCCTCTGACCGGGGAGGAAAAGGGAGGGTCCACGACGTGACGTCACTGACTGAAGTCAGGGCAGTCAAAGAGGAAAGAAAAAAAAAGAAAAGAAAGAGAGAAAAAAAAACCAGCAGGCACGGAAGCGTCTCCCCAAGACACGCTCGCCCACATTTCCCACCCCCAGCGGTTCTTGTATTTTTTTTTTACTGAGGATAAGGTTAGAAATAAGTTTAGGGCTGGGGGGGAGGGGGCGTGAGGGGGTGACCATCTCGCCCTTACGTGAAGACTGTCAGTTAAAAAAAAAAACCTTTTGGTACTTTTTAATTAATAGCGTTTCGGTGTCAAGCCTTCCTCAGTGTGTTTAGAAAGTGGTCAGTGGTGTGTTGCTTGTACCAGGAGGGCCTGAAAGACAGACAGACATGACAAGGACTTCAGCTACTATCAGTAAAAAAAAAAAAATCTGAAGCACCCCCTCCCCCACCGTTGTTGGCTAGCGCCGGGCCTGGGGTTAGGCAGTTTTACTGAGGTTAAGTTTAGGAATAAGGTTAGGTTTTGGCATTATTTTACTGAGGTTACGTTTGGGAATAAGGTTAGGTTAAGACATAGTTTTACTTAAGTTACGTTTAGGAATAAGTTTAGGCATAGTTTTACTGAGGTTACATTAACCCATTAGACCAGGAACCCCTATACGTAACTAACTATACCTTTCAATCCGGGAACCCCTTTCGGGGGTTGGTGTTGCTATGTACAGTATATAGCAACATACGTATTTGTTTTTGTAATTTTTTAATAAATATTTGAAGTTTTTCAGAAAACTAATGTCAGGATTTAGAAGCCGTTTTTAGAATCGGCTTCAGGTCTAAATGGGTTAAGCTATACCAGATGGCAACCGTTCCGGAGTCGCCGGATTTGTCCCGGGGCGACTGTGTTTTGGGGCGAGCGTTTTGGTATTCGCGGCAAGCCATCAACAGATACTAGTCTCTGACTCTGGTTCTGTTGTTACAGTGTTGTTACTATGTAACACACTTTGATGCTTTTGTTTTGTTTTCATGGTTGCTGATGTTTCAAGCTCGTTTTCCACGGTAAGGATATGCAGAAGGAGTATGCATGTGATGTTTTAATAGGCTGGGGAAGTGAATGAGCGAGCTTATGGAAAACAAAGAGGGGGGAGGAGAGAGCGAGAGACACGAATTTCAACGACAGAGGAAAAGAAACCATGTGAACAACACCATACAGTAGGCCGCCTACAGGAAGTACAGGATTCAGGAACTGTAACGTACAAAGTCCATCGACCTTTATGAGTCACACAGACTCACAGGTAGACCGGTGCAAAAAGGGGGATTTGTCTGTAAATCTTCAACACATTGAATAAGAAGTGTCTTATGATCTATGAAAAAGGGAGGAAAGAATGTCTGCTGCAGAGATGGACGTGGAGAAGTACTTGTTGCGCATCGGTCACGTTGCAGCACCTCCAACCGCGCCTACCCTGGAAGTACTTTGTTGTGTGCACAGCTGTCACCTGCGGTCAGTGCCCTTTGAGAATCTCACCATCCACAGTGGCGGGCATATACGCCTGGACCTTCACATTCTGTACGACAAAATTGTCAACCAGCGCAGGGGCGGCTTTTGCTTCGAGAACAACGGTCTCTTCTCGTGGCTGCTGTCTGAGATGGGTTTCGAGGTCACTCTGCTGTCGGGTCAGGTGAGAAACTCAATCACCTGCCTATACGGGCCCCCTTTCGACCACTTGATCTTAATGGTCAGCCTGGAGGGACGCCGCTGGTTGTGCGATGTCGGGTTTGGAGGGTCAGGTTTCCATCTCCCCTTGTCATTGGAGACCAGTGAACCGCAGAAGCAGGAGGGCCACGGATTATATCGAGTCACAAAGGAAGAGGGAGGCACACACTTCCTACAATGGAAAGGGGACGAGTTCGGAGAGGCAGATAGTGAGTGGACTGATCTCTGCAAGTTCACGCTTGAACCTCGGTGTCGAGAGGACTTTGTTGAGATGTGCGACTATCATCAGAGCTCAGCCAGCTCCATCTTCGTCTGCAAGTCCCTCTGCTCCATGCTGATACCAGGGGGAAGGCTCACCTACATAGGTCATAGACTGATCACCACCTTCAGCACAGAGGGAGGTGGAAGTGGAATAAAAACCACCAGGGAACTAAAGGATGAGGATATTCCAGCCGTTCTTGAGGAGAAATTTGGAGTTGTGCTCCCCTCTACACTCATCCCAAAAGATGAAGAAATCACACCACCAGCAATCATGTATTGATCAAGTTACCAAACACATATACTTAGAAAATGTTTTTTTTTCTCTGTCTCGGCAATTCAAAACAAAATGCAAGAAAATATATAAATTGTGAGTTTGATTTAATAAATTAATATACATACACTTTTAAGATGTACAATGGTCATTTGCATTAATCCATCTGCCTTTTTTTGTTTTTTTTGTTTTAAAGACAACAAAGTCTGCGTTCAAAATATTTACACATGTACAATTCTCAGGCAACTGTTTACAAAGCAAGGCATGAACAACAATACAGACACATAGTTTCGAACCTCTAACCCTTGAGCCTAAATCATACTATGTTGTACGACTGCCGGCGACACGGCCGTACGGTAAAGTATAAATCAGCCATTACTCTCCTGTCCTGCGCCTTCAATCGGAACAGATTACTTGGTTGCCGCACACATCTCATACAATCTGGCCCCCCATCAAGCCACTGATTGGGCACAAAAGGGCATTTAACAAACTGATTGACATGTATCAAATCCACCAAGATCCACAGGAGATTGCAGAGGAATGCAGTCTTAGGACCGGTTTGAAACCCGCAGAGGGAAAGGGAAGGGTGGGATTGGGTGCAAAATGTGTTGACTCGTCACACACAAAACACTACTCAGCCACAGGGTTGGAGGGCGGCTGGACTGCGGCTACTCTCTTGCGTTCGTAATTGACCAGCCTCTGACCAACCAGGTACCTGCACAGTGAGAAAGGAGAAATGAAGCAGCTGATTTTAGTTCTTTGTTGTACAATGGAACTATACTCATACTGTAATAACATTTCTGTTAAAAAGTTTTAAGTTCTATATTCTGAATTATTGCTATAAAGAGTTTATTCAGTAACAGGGGTCTCCCCATTTATCCAGCATTTAGTGACAGAAAATACTTTTTCAGGACAGGATACCAATTTGATCCAATCATGAGAGAGAACCCAACAATGTTAATTTATCATCTTCAACTGTTTAGTCGCACATGCGCTCCCTACGAGTTGATTTGTTTTTAGATTCTTTTTAAATTAGTTTAGAAAAGCCTCATGTGGACACAGGTCTTGAAAAATCAGCACTAGTCCTGGAACATCTGGTCTGTCCATTGTCATTGTTTCCAATGTTATTGTGAGTGTCAATATCAAATAAAATAAACCTAAACAATAACACAAGAGTCACTTTCATTCTGCGGCGCGGTGACGGCTTTGAAGGGATGGGACGATATGAAAATTAGATGTCACGATTTTTGAGGCAAAAATATGGGGATTAACGATATTATCGCGATAATCAAAATATGCTTCAAACGTAAAATGTCACTTTTGTTAACCACTTGAAACCTCAGCATCCCTATTCTGGGGGGAACGTTTGCCAAAAATAGCCGATCTACAAGCTCAAAACGCGTTGTCAGCTTGTAGGTCTGCTATTTTTGGTGAATCGATTTGTTTAGAGTGAAATAAGAGCGCACCAAATGCGCTCTTTACAGGTCTATCTGAGCAAGTCTAGAGGGTTTAATGGTGCTGAATTTGCAGCTCAACAAAAGCAAATTCATCCTAGTGTATGACGGAGGACAATTTCCCGATAAATTTATATGTCCGCGATACGATTATTGTGAGCGTTTTTTTTATCACGATAAACAATAATAACAATTATCGTCCCAAATATCGTGAAGATTGGAGTTGAACATACTTTGATAGAGCATCAAACAATAGGGAAGAAGCGTCACGGTTTGATCCCACTTGGAAACCATTTTGCTTGTTTTTTGTTTTTTGTTCCAGTGAGCAAACACTCAAACACACTGTAAGTCAAACTAACTACACACCACAAAACCGGTACTGCCCACCACCACACAACAAGACAACATGAAACGTCTGAATATCTCTGCTTGCGATGGCTACGACGCCTACGAAGCGCATGTGTTGACCGTGCCCATACCGTACCAACGGTACGAGTCAGGACATAACATATCCAAACGATTCCCAACCTCCGACACCCAGCTCCAGGCATTGAAACCTGCCCATCTGGCTTTCTAAAGCAGTTATCTGCAAAAGGATCCTTACTTGTCATTCTTGATGTGTTCGTAGAGGCGTTTGAACTGTCGAATCTGGAAGGACAGGATACCGATGAGAGAGACGACCATCAACAGGAAGGGGTAGATTCTCCTCTGCATCAAAATCTCCATCTCTGGGGTCACACCTGTGAAAAGCGAGCATGCATTTCACTTAGTTATACATTCGTAGTGTTTCACTTTGTGTCCTCATTTCCTGACAATAATGAAGGACAGTCTATAAGTAATGTCATGTTCAACACACAAACACCTGGTACAAAGCAGATTTAACAGCTGTTACAATATAGAAGATAATCTGAAAATTCGTAATCCGCAGAATCCTCATTTGGGGATGGAGGGGGATAATGGGCTTATGGTTCAGGTAACACTACCAATACTGTAGGTGTCCTACCTGAAATTAGGGTCTACATTTCTCAATGGAAGAGTAGGAAGACCACCCCCAACCACGGCACACACACTAGTTACAGTATGTATATTGTATTAAGTCAATACTCTACTATACATATTTGTTAATGCAGCTTTATGTCATTTAATAAAGAACCATGCCATTGGTTCTTCACACTACCTTTCCAAGACTATCATTACTTCATGTGAAATATTTCATTCATTTTCTCCCTGTATCTAATGCAAGCTTAGCTTGTAGATCTGCCATTTTCAGTGCACGACACCAGTGCACAATTAACTTAACTTATCTTAACTGTTGATGCTATCATGGCCAACTCTCCACGGGCCAGAGATCCTTGATCTCAATGGGATTAATCGAGAGTTAACCCTTAAAATTAACATAAGGGTTGATCATATCAATGAAGCACCAATAGATGTACAGTTAAACAATTGTACATGCACGTGCGCACACGCACACCCACACACTCACCCACGGCAGGTACCACTCCTATAGAGATGACGTACGGCACACACAAGGACAGCAAAAGGACTGAGATGACGGGAGCTGCCAGTTTACGGATGATGAAGTGGAGGTCAATATTTCGGATGCCGTTGGCGTAAACCTGAGGAAGACAGCTTTCACTTTAAACACTGTAAGGAAAAAAAACTAAAAACCTTGTTGTAAATATTTGTCAGTGGAAAGACATTCTTGAATCCTCTTACAGAAGATCACCTGCCACTTGACTACGGACAATTTCTCATTCATAAAGAAGTGGAGGAGAAGCAGGAGGACGGGAGGACGGGAGGACGGGAGGACGGGACAGTTACAGCATCATGGACCCCAGGGAGAATAGTCTCCACTACGTTGTAGACTAATGGGGATCCTCAATAAACAATACCTATGCAATGTGAAAACATTCATCTCAAATTCACCTGTTCAATGACTGTCTTCAGCCACCACTGGGGGCCCATGAGGGTGATGGCAGCGATGATTTTGGCATGGAGAACTCCAAGAGCCCAGTCCTTGAGAGAAAGAGAGAGACCAGGAGCGAGAGACAGAGAGAGCAGAGAGAGCATTAGATTTTTGAGGAAGCCATCGAGTTGTATGAGGATCATCTTAAAGAGACTTGAAACTTGCTTGAAATAGGTAATCCTACACTGAATCTCATTGCACAAAGATATGTTATCATTGCGTTTTAATGCATTTTAAAGCACAGTGATTTGATATGATTGTTTTGAAAAGTCTCGCTGAAAATAATCCCTGGAGAAAATAGCCATTTCTGAATTAAATTGAAATGTCCATGTCTTCTTTGCTGTGCAATGATGTTGAGTCGGGGTTGACTAAATTCTTCGGGTATGTTTGGTAGCATTTGGTCTATGTTTATGTTGGACATATGGCCAAAACTGTCAATAGACAATAAAACGTATAAACCATGTGAATTTTTACTTTTCCTTCTTTTTTGTGCGTTTTTGGTCTCCTCTACCTCTGAGCACTCAGGCTTTCACAGCATATCTGGGGTTTTATCTAAATTGGTCTCAAAACAGGCCAAACTGATTTGGCCCCGAAAGTGACGTCACTAGCGGTACAATCCCTCCCGTCTTTCAGTTACAACTTAGATTTTTCTTTTTTTTTTTTAACTTTTTCTACTCAGAACCTGTAGATAACATGCATACAAACTGGCTCAATAGCGCCACGTGCAAATCAGGACAATGTGGTATTGCAGGTGAAAGTGCTTTATAAGCCAGAGAGAAGTTAGTTGGAATGAGTATATCTGAGGCTTGATTTAGGCTCAAACCTTTTGAAAAACGTTTGAGGGACATAAACAATATGATATTAAATATTATTTATATTTTTTTAATTCATGGGGCAGATCCTTTAAAGAGTTACGGTACATGTGATGGGTAAAGACAAACCCAAAAGTTCCCACAAGGCAAGTCAAGAACAATGTCTTCACAATTTCCATGGATGCTGCTCTATAACCCATGTGACTGTTCATATGATCCCAGATACTCAAGCATAGTATAAGGGATCTACACATTGACTATATAACAATGGGTTGTTGGAAATGGAATGAATCTTGTGATGACTAGGAATGGAAAAAGAGCTGCACACTGCTGCACACGCATGTGCAAGTACACACACAAACAACCATGCGTACATTCATACCTGCCATGGGTAGAAGAGGGGTGTCTGGTCTAGTGGCACCCTGAGAGGAGCCACAATGACCAGTTCAAACAGCAGACCCAGCAGCAGTGGGATGACTCCAGCTACCAGCAGAGCAACTACCACAGTCTTTAGGATCTATACACACACACACACACACACACACACACACACCCACAGGTTACTCAACATTGTTTGTTGCAAAAGTCCTAAGTATGAAACACAAAACCACATCTCCATTTTTCAACCACAACAGGAATTACTTTCATGTTAGTTAGTGAATGCAAGAGAATTGCTAAAGCAAGGTAAGAAGACGTTAAAACAGTTTATTTTCTAATTAGGCTGGTAATATTGTCTAAATTACAGGGACACTATCACAATGAACATTATCTCTATTTATTTGTTGTGAGGCTGATGATCCATTAGCAGTCATAAAACTGAGAAATAATTTCTGTGTCTCTGAAACAACTCCAATGTTGTATTTAGAAGTTTGCCCCGGTGACATCACTGGGGTAATATCTTTGAATATGAAAACTACAACTCGCAACCCTCGTGGCTGTGACATTGTCCTTTTTCGCGTGATCTCAACTCCGGAAGATATGAATCAGATTGATGTAATGGCAGCCATAGAACTTGCTGGTCGATGCTTGGAATGCATCGTGGAAATTGTAGTAACAAAAGAACGGCCGAAACAGACAGAAAGGGAAATTCTTGGTTGTATAGTAAATGTTGTTGTTTCGACTATGGTAACCATCAACAATGAGCTGAAATGCAATTGAAAGCACTGAGTGTCCCTTTAACAGTAGGTACTAGTGCTATTCTGTTCTGAATTTGACTGATGAAATGACGTAAGCAGGCTAAGAATTATAGGATTTGCCAACGCCTGAGGGCAGTGAACAAAGAGCACATTTCCTGTCCTGGTACCTACCATGAATGTCCACTCCTGGACTTTAAGCAAGATGACGCTGCGTCCCTGGGGCATCCAGGCCAACAGCACGGTGACACCGCGGATGGACAGCCAGCAGGCATACAGGCCGCATGCTGCCGTGTACAGCTCATGGATTTTGGAGCTGCCCGTCCAAAAGGACATCAACCACCGCCCGGTGAACACTGTGACACGCCAGAAGAACATATATATATATATGCTCACAAACTCTGCACACTTCATAATTATTACTCAATACTCATCAGCTACTTCAAAAACATCAATGACTTTTTGATTAAATACTATAAATAGATAGAATTGTGGATTTCTAGTCGATCTTAGGCTTTAACTAGAACCTCTCTTAAGGCTCTTTTAAGACTGTGTCGCTCACTGAAAATATGTTTTTTTTTCACTTGAAAATCAGCTGAGAGCGACGAGGCTATACGACAAAGTATAAGCTAGGCTTAACTCCCAAGAAACACATATACAGAACAGTAGTACATACGTACATTATATAGAGACACAGCCACTGAAGAAGGCATCAGAACCACAATTGTTTGGCTGTTTTATCATCTTGAACAAATAAATACTGAATTAACTTAATTGAGTGTGGTTCAGTGTTTATGGAGACATATACATAACTCTACACATTCACCCTTCAATCATGGCTTGGGTGTGGGCCTACAAAGAGGAATAGCAGTCTGTTGGTTGTAGTCTTACCTGGCAGGGTCAAACACACCAAGCTAGCCACCAGCAGGGTGATACACATGAACGCTATCAGCAACACAATCTGCAGACAGAGAGGTCACAGTTTCATTTAGCCAAAGGGAACGGTGTTTTAAGTGATGACATGTTTTTTTTTTTGTGGTTAATAAACGGTCTTCTGTTGACTGACAACCTGTTGTGTTCTCCCTCCTTTTTTTGTCTGAACCGTGAGCCAGTAACAGTGAGCATGTTATCGCAGTCTAGACGTGACACAAGCTGATCTGTATTAGATTATGGTGTAAAGGTGAGATCTAGCATGCATGTTTGTGATCAGCAAAAACCTTACATGGAGATATAAACACCATCAGGAGCAGGGGTGCAAGGGGGTGACTACTTGTTGTGTCGTTGGGAGTATTAGCAGAGTTGTCAGTAGTGTTGATACTTGATAGTGTGAGTGCAACCATTGAAGTTTGAGGCTGCAGAATAACTTTGCCAGCAATGGCTAGGGGTGGAGTTCTAGGGATGAAGTTGTAGGTGGTAGTTAGGGCGTAGGCACATTTCTAAATTTAACTGTGGTGCACACCACAAATTTTAGGTGGTCCTAAAATGCAGTTTCCACAGAGGAGATTTTAATTTGAATTGTTGTGCCTCTACATGTCTGTCTTTAGTAAATTGTGAATGATAATATACTGTCAAGTTTTAACAATAACAGTTTCCTATTCACTACCACTAGTGTGATATACTTGCCAACAGACTCATCCCCACTATTGTTAGAGAGAACTGTAAAATAAATCTGGGGGTAATCGAGATTTACTCTGAATACTGGTTTAGGTATCAGACTTAAGGAAGTTATCCGTTTAGAGCCTAATCTTATTCAACGCTGATGCAAATGTTCTGCTACAATTGACCTTTTATCACCCTCTATATAGGGGCGTCAAGTGCGTCCTTGACACAGCCCCCACCAGAAGAAAAGATTTGAGTTAAAATGTATTATATATTCAAAGATTTGCAAAGATTTTCACAATTGTTTAAAAAAAATAGCAGATCTACAAGCTTGCCACGCTATGAGCTTGTATATCTTCTATTTTGGAATAGCCAAAGAAATCTTAAAATGACACAGATGCGTTCCCGGATTGAATGGGTTAAAATGGAAGAGATCATCTGCATGACAGAAGTGGCCAAATACAAAGTTGGCATTCACATGAAACACCTCATGTTTCTTATTTTAATTTTCAACGTCCTCTTGCAGAGTAACTCATGACCACAGAGCCCGAGGAACCCATTCAAGACTACCCCTGTAATTAACAATTTTTGTACAAAAAAAAGGGGCATATATGATTTAGTCTCTATCGGGTGGAAAACTGTCCAAAAACCATTACTTTTCAGGACTTAAATTCAAAAGCATAAAAAAAATAAGCAGATCGACGAGCTCAAAAACACGGCGCGACTCGAGCTTGCAGATCTGCTACATTTGTGTGACGCGGCAGTATGATCAAGTAGGATACGAAAAAAAAAAACTCAAAAAGTTAAAATATGGAGATAAGGTTTCTGCCCGACAGAATTTTCAAATCTTTTGTATCATGTGATATGGGGCTGTGTCACGAACATTGTCAAGTTTTACTTGACAATTAATTGTTCTGTTTTGCGTTCAACATTGGAGCATATAAGCACAAATTACATTTGTGTTTGGCTTTTAGGCTTTGTTTTTTGCAAAAAAAAAATTGCAAAGGGCAGACAGCTATGACAAATGACTACAAAATACAAAGAAAGGACATATTTAATAACTTTATACTTTCAAACCAAAAAGCTGATCTACAAGCTCACAACGTGTCGCGACACTTGGGAGCTTGTAAATCTGTATTTCCACTATTTTGGAAAAAATTTCAACATGGGAACGACTATGGCGATTATGCAAAAATAATTGCAATTATCTCAAATAATTGCAATTAGGATTATGTAATAATTGTGACAGGCCTACAGTACATGTGACGGTTATATAGATCAGTGATTCTCAAATGTTTTCGTGCCAAGGACGACCAAATGTGGCTGTGGACCCTCACCTGAAAATATGTGTTCAAAATGTTTGCCTCAACAAAAACAAATTATTGAAAGATTTGCACACATTTTCAAGATTTTTCAAAAACTGCAGATCTACAAGCTTGTAGCGCGGCACTCGGTGCTGCGCTACAAGCTTGTAGATCTGCCTTTTTTGAATAGCCAAAGTATAAAATATGGATAAAGGAGTTAAAATGATTGTGACGCTTTATTAACTACCCCTGGGGGTCCCCGGACCCCACTTTGAGAACCAATGATGTAGATTAGGATGGAGGGCCGACTCACCCTGAATGGGAAGCGTAGCGGCCGGTGATAGGGTTGAAAGCCCACCGGCCCCCCTTGCTGCAGAATGGCCTGGTGGGCGGCGTGGAGCCCCTCCCCCACAGCAGGAGCGGGGTTGTTATTGTTGTTGTTATGGTGACCCGCGGGGGGGTTGTTGTTGTTGTTGTTGACGGGCTGGTTGGCGTCGTTGTCTTCCTGATCCCCCAGGAGGTAAGAGTGGAGGTCTCTGCACGGTTTATAAAAAAACAGATAGATGTGGTCAGTTGTTTATGTTTATTAAAAAGACCCCCATTAGAGACACATGAATGAGCCTCTAGTCTTCCTGGGGTCCCGAACAAAGCAAATATAATACAGACAATTAATCTAATTACATTTTTAAAAAATTATAAAAAATATTACACAAAAAGACAAATTAACATAAATTCAAACCAAAAAGTCCAGTCAAATTAAACGAATACAGTAATTTTTACATGTTATGTTTTTTATGGATTGTAGATTTAGATGTTTGTGGGCAGAGAATTCCAGAGTGCTATTGACCGCTATATAACAGTGAATATAGAGCTAGATGGTAAACATTAGGACGATCGTCACACAACAGACAGTGAGGAGGAATAATCCAGTGCTTCACAGATGCATGACAATCCAACGCGAACAACTATCAGAGTTCTGGAACACACACATGCAACTGGTCCTGGCAGTGGTGCAAATACGTTTACTATAGTGTAGTCCTAAAGAAAAACATAAATGCATGCAGCTATTCCATACTGTGTACAAGCATTGGGCTAAATTCTGACCTAGCACTGTGATCCTGACCTTAGACTAATTGGAAAAATTAAATAAATACTCAATAGTGCCTGATCCTACTCTCAACTCGCCTAACAAATCTGATCAAAGCTGGATTAAAATGGATGTTGACAGATAGACAGATGGCGATAATTACAATACACCTGCTCCGCTGGGCACAGATGTTAAATAAAGTTGAGCGATTTGACATCATTAAGTAATGTGGAGCATCCAGAGACCATTTAGATCAGGTCTCTTTTTTATTATTGCAATTATATTACAATAATAAAAACTGAAATCTCTTTTTACAAGTGTTTATCTGCCTTCAAGAGAATAGATATTCTGGGAACATTAATTATTTTACAATATCCTAGAATAATGTTTTTTGTCAACACAATAGAGCTGGAGAAACTAATAGACAGGAAAGGCAGTCACTTCAGTTTCAACATTTGAAACTTGGGACTCAAGTCCTATTATTGTATTCTGTAATTCTGTACATAATGTAGAAATGATTGACTTACAGTAGAAATCCAGCACTGACTGTCCAGGCCCTCACCAGGCCTTTGAGCCACTGGCGGGTGTGACCCTGTTCCAACAGAGCCGGCAACACCACCTGGAGTAACAGCAGCTCCAGAGACAGCTCACTGACTGGAGCATCACTAGAGAGAGATAGGGAGAGAGATGGTCAAAGAAAAAGAGACCGCTAGCTCAGTGGCTAGGCCATTACTACTGTAGGAATATAATGCTCTCTCAGTTGAAACCATGTGAGAGACTTGAATTTACATTAATGTGAGGTTACACTGAGAGAGCAACACATCACAGTGTCGCTCCTTCCCTCTCTTTCCTGTTCAAAGAGAGGAAAGAAGAGACAAGCCTGGGGAAAGATGTGTATCTCATAAACTTCAACCGCACTGGTGGCGGGGAGTAGCTCACGGCTTGGGGGTATCACTGATGGGGAAAGGGGAAGAGACAGCCAGGTTTATAAAACAAGACAGATATCGCCTTGCCTGGCTGGAGTGTTAACCCATTAAGACCTGGAACTGTGTCATTTTTAGATTTGAGCTAAAAAGCTTTATTTTACACTTTGGCTATTCAAAAATAGCAGATATACAAGCTCATAGTGCGGCACCGAGTGCCGCGCTACGAGCTTGTAGATCTGCTATTTTTGAAAAATCGTGAAAATGTGTGCAAATCTTTGAATATATATATTTTTAAAGCGAATATTTTTAACTCAAATTTTTGCTTCTGGGGGGTCCCTGGAACAAAATATTTTGATGGGGGTCCGCGGCAAAATACATATCATTTTGGGGGTCCTTGACATGAAAAAGTAGAAACATACGTTTTTCAGAAAACTGTTGGGATTTAGGAGACATGTAGAATCGGCTTCAGGTCTTAAAGGGTTAAAGACTACAAAGTGAGAGCGGTGGATCATTAACACCACGTCAATGGTAGTAAATGGGATAGGATCACAGTGAGCTGCTGAGTGAGCATCTTTGTTGATCATGCTTCCAGAGCATGACGTTGACGTTGTAATTACTATCAGAGAGATAACACAGGAGGCAAGGGCTTCAGCTCACTCGACTGCTAACCCTACCCTGACCAAGCTTCCTTGCTACTTTTGTTGATTACCTGTGGGGCTTGATGTACGGCAGAAATAATCAGTGAGATCGAATAGCCCTTTTAGACCTGTTGTAACCTATATATTGGTATACCTCTCATGCCGGGAACAAGTCTATGTCATTTTAGATGTTGCTATACACTAGAGATGCGCAGATCGCGGTTTTAGCCGCGGTTGCCGCAGTTAACTGCAGTTTGGGTGGATTTGGGTCAATCAAATATAATTATTAATTAATATCGGATAAACCGAGGGTGAAATATTGCGGTAAACAAATTAATGACATCTAATATATCTATCCATAAAATAGCTAAATCTCTGCGTGCTTGTGTCTGTGTGAGTGTGTAGAGCAGCCTCTGTGTGATGCGATCACAAAATGCATTGATTTAGCCTATGGAATGTCGGTGCGTCTTTTTTCTTTTTTTTTAACTGGTGCTGCTGTGCTGCGCTGAAGAGCAGTGCGCTCTGTATGTTGGATGCCGCACAGTTGGATGCCGCACCGACATTCCATAGGCTAAATCAATGCATTTTCTGATCGCATCGCACAACTAATACCAATACTAACGGGGAATACCAGAAAATAATAATATTTTGACATACGGGAAAAACGGTTGGTGCGGATGCGGATATTAAAATTGGATAATATAATTATTGCGGTTGGATAACGGATGGATAATTAATTTGTACCGCAGATTCGGATGACCATGAGAGGCCATCCGCGCATCTCTACTATACACTTATATATATATTTATATAGAGGTCTAAGCTCTATAATGTTTATTATTTCATGTTTCCATCTGCTACAGGTACTGAGAAATATATTTTTTTCAGTGAACATTGGCAATTCTGTAAAGCTTGGGATTTAGAAAGCGTTTTTTTGCCCTCAGGTCCAAATGGGATAGAATAGGCAAGGGCTTAACCACAGTCAGCTTCTGAGTAAGCGAGCCTCTATGCTAGCTTTGTTAGCTACATGCATGATGGTCAGCCAATACTACCAAATATTCTGTATAATGGGGTGAGGCTTTTTAATGCACTACCGACTAAGTGAGCCTAGCCTCTACGCCGTTGGCTACCTGTAGAGCATGACGTTGTAAGGGAGGAAGGTGGGCATCAGCACTTTAATCAGCCGTATTGGGAGCCACAGCATGAGAAGCACGATGGAACCGAACACAACCACGGAGAGGATGAAGCGCCTCAGATGCCTGTAGATGGGCAGGTGGATCATCTCCTGAACCGGGTTGAAATCGGGGTCGTTGAGGTTTCGCAGAAACCACAGCACTCCGGGCCTCAGCACCTGAAGGGAGATGGGGGGGGGGGGGGGATTGAGAGCGGAAGTGAGCGTCATAAATGGGAGAACAGCAGTAGTGTGGTATTCAATGATTTACATTTCAATGGTGATGTGGTTGTATTTTCTGCAACTGCAAATGTGCGGCCAGTAGTCAACAAATAATCCATAACCTGCATGTACTTATTCATCTTTCACAACCAACACTAATTTCCCCAGATCCTACTCTCCCTAAATCCTCTTAACGCAATTTGGAGTCTCAGGGAAAAAAAGAAACATCAGGAGGGCTATTACTATCCCCCCTTCTCCCAATTAAGTTGTCAGGCCAATTCCCTAATCATCCTTATAATGTAGTCCCTTGTTGCTGCTAACCCCCACTGGTTGGTTCATTAGGGAAGGTGTAGACGTTCCACCTCTGATACACATGACGCCACCGGTCCGCTTATCGAGTGAGGAGTTTCAGTAACGCATGCATGCAGAGGAACATGCTATTCTGCTCAGTTCAGCTCCCTACTTTAACGTAACGAAAAAACATCACATGGAAGCACCTGGGACGTATCATCAGTGTTGTAGCCCAGGTGACCCTCCTTACTTAACAGGAGCACCGGACCAACTTGTAAGACAGTGGTTCTCAAAGTGGGTTCCGAGGACCCCTAGGGGTCCTTGAGGGGGTTTCAGGGGGTCCCCAGCTTAATTGTTGATAGTTAGGAACCACTGCTGTAGGAGTCGCTAGTGCAGCAAGTCAGAGATCGCCCTCCCCACCCCCCGCCTTCTTTCCCACGAACACGGCCAACTGTGTTTTGTTGGAACACCTGGCCAAGCTGGACGCACCGGGGAATTCAAACCCAAGGTCTCTGGTGTCGGTGTCGTGGGCAGGAACTTTACCCCTGTGCCACCTGGACGCCCCCGCAGGGCTATTGTTTGGAATCGGGTTCTCACCTCTCTGAGGAGGAGGATGAATGAGGCAAAGTAGAACACGTAGACCATTCCCACAAGCCAGTGTAGGAACATAGTGGTGCCAGGTGCCGATTTAAAACTCAGCTCTCGGTCCTTCAGCGAGGCGTCGAACATTTCCTGCAGAAGGAAGGACAGTTTAAAGCCACTGTACACTGTCAGTGTTAGACATGCTTTCAGTACCAAGAGGACCCTGGTTTGTAATGCTGGTTCCAATTCTTCAAATTAAATAAAAAGTAAATTATTATTTCTCCCAAGCATTTTGTATGTCATATGATTTTCTAATATTAATCAAGCAATTTGTATGCTATGTGTACACAATTCTTTCCAAGCTATTTGATACGGTCTGAATGCTTACAGTAAAATCAATACTTCACACTTAAAAGTAGTTACGCAACAGATAACAGATAAGATAATTCTTTTGACTCTAAGCCCAAGGTCAATGGTCCTCTAAAGGTAAAGTGGTCTCTTGAAATTGAAAAGTGTGGTGGAACAGTAGTAGTATGAGCAGCTGAGTTTTTTTTTTCAGATGGAAAGAGTACATGCAAGAGAATGACAGTATAACGTTGCTGTCGGGCTGAAACCTTGTATGTCCAAAAACGTTACTTTTCAAGAAGACAAAAATAATCTGTGTTCAATGGATCGAAAGTTGTTATAGTCACAAGCTCTTGTTAATAATAGTCATTAGATGGGGGCGCTTTTTTTTTACAGGATCTTACATTGACCTTTTCCGACAGCACCGATAAGCGAGTAAGCGAAAAGAGTGAGCTGTGGAGGAGAGACTTACTAGAGAGCAGATGTCAAGCCACCAGCCACAGATGAGTGGGAACACACCAATCTCCACCACAACCAGCAGAGAGACCTGTAACAGAGGCACAGACGGTCCTCATTAACACTACAGCAGCTTAGGAGAACAAGCTAACATGCAAATAAGACACTTAGTCATTACTTTGATATTACATATTACAAATGTTATAAATAATTCATGTTTATTTTATTAACACAATGGTCATAAAATACATTGTATTGTACCCCTAAAATACTCCTTTTCTCCTGCCATTTTGTCCCTCTGTCACTCACTGGTAAGCCCTACTGTTGGTATGGTGTAGACCAGTGTTTATCAACCTTTTTTGTGCCAAGGCACACCTGGCATAGCCAAAAGATCCCAGGGCACACCTAGATATACGGTATATATATAATTATATATATATATACGGTATATCTATATACACACACTAGGGGTGTGCCGATACACTAATTTCACGATCTCACGATATTGGGCACACAACTTCGATACGATTTTGATACGATACGCACTTTTTTATCATGAAAATATATGGGGGAGAAAAAAAGCAAATGCAAACAAATATTTCTGTTTTTGCATTATTCAGACATGCAAACTTGTAGCTTTTCAGCTTCCACTAGCCGTTTTGAATCCAAATAGGGCAATAGTGCGACACCTGACCCGAAAAAAACAGCATGTTGTCACCCTTTTCACCTCGGGGCTGTTTGCATGCCTGATTATTATTATTATTGTTTTAAAAAAAAATTAAGAAAAAATTAAGTTTTTTTTTTCATTTTTTTTTTCAAAATAATATTTTTTCAAACCTTCTTCAAACGGCGCGGCACACCTCAGCAGTAGCCCCGGCCCAAAATTGGGACGTTTGCCAGGGTTGATAAACACTGGTGTAGACGCAACCACTTCTCCTCCGATACACATGCTGATTCTTTTATTATTGTTTTTTTTTAGAAACAAGGGGCTCCAAGACTCTGGCCATCATTAAATGCTAAATGCCGGAGCTTCTGCATTGTTAGTAGATGAGAAACCTGTGTATCCTGTGTACACTAGGGGAAATGGTGACAGTTTGGGGTTTGTTTATACTGTACCTGCTGGCAGCCTAGCACTATAATTAAATCTGCCTAATTTACATATACCATACAAGCTCAAACCACTATCGAGTCACACTATCTTGTTGACATTGTAATTTTGATCCTTAATTCACCGCTTTTGCAGCTTCGAAAAAAATATTGACTTAACATTTAATAGTACCAAGAAAAAAACGAGACACTAAAAGCTGTGCCTGTTTGACAGTCCACACTTTCAAAGTGATGTGCAGTGCTTATACAAAGAACACACACACACACACACACACGGAATAAGCGTTACCTTGACAACGATGTAGCAGACTCCCAGGAGGCGTCGTGAACGCTGGAACCTGACCAATGCAGCCAGACCCTTACACATAGCTGTCAAGGTTCAATATCACACCCACACACCTCGGAAACTACATGCATTATGCAATCCATCTTCCAGTAACCTGGTTAAGACATAGCCCAGGCAGGCAGCTTACAGTTTGTCAAATTATGATGTCTGCAGTACTTGTGTGCATATAAAAATGAATGTATAGAATAGATAATTCCATACACATGCAACTCTGTGCCTACACGTTAAAAACAAAAGAGTAATTAATTAATCAATCAATCAATCCACGGGGGCCTTTGTGACCTGATCGTTTGATATGAAGATGTGTTGGTGATATGGTATTGATCGATTGATTGAATACTTTATTGACGGTTTGCAAAAGTTACAGTGGTACAGTTATACAATAATGCTAATAGGATAACACAAAAAGCCCTTGGGTTGCTTGTGGTCCTATGTACCGTATTCAATTCATCAAGGTATCAGTAGCAAATAAGCAAGCAATAAGCTAATCAAGATTAGAAATGCCCTAAAGAAAAGCGTATACAAAGGATACATGACAGAGAATGAGAGTCATAGCCAGTAGTATGTAGCCCACTATGGTTGTGATCAGGCCCTCAAAATGGGAGGCCTGGACCTAAGGACAAGGACAAGAAGTCACAGACAATAACAAGGAACAATTCTTTAGCATAACTGTCAGTGGGTTTAGGATGTAATGAGTTGTTTTGATTGATATGATTTAAATACTTTCTTACATGTTCCTCAAAGCCAAGTCCGACGACAGAGAAGTGCCCGATGTGGTAAGGACAGAATGCTGAAAGGGGAAAGATGATAGATGCATCATGAGCATACCTATACTTACTATAAATTATTATATTCAGTTACATTTCTTTTATTCTCCTTTATCCCATTTAGACCTAAGGCCGATTCTAAAAACGCCTTCTAAATCCTGACCTAAGTTTTCTGAAAAACTACAAAAAATTATGTTGCTATATACTGTACAACAACAACCCCAAAACGGGTTCAGAGATTGAAAGGTATAGTTAAGTATAGGGGTTGCCGGTCTGAACGGGTTATTTAAAGCTGCAGTCCATAAGTTTCATGTCCTAACCAGGATTTGAACCCGTGTTTCCCGGCATGCGATACCAATCCCTACTTGGCCAGGGGAGATAACGCGCGTAGGAGCTTCAGGCAGTACTATTTGTCAACCAGTAGGTGTCAAGCCCGTCACCAGTGGTCAAAATGTCTTAATGGAAGAGCTGACCACCTCCAACCACTGCAGATATGCTAGTTATTATTGTATTAGGAGATGTGCGCCCACTCTTAGCTTCAGTGCCACAACCTTTATTGACGGACGAGAGAGAATGAAATGGCTTTGATTTTATTCTCTCTCGTCTATCGATAAAGTTTGTGGCACTGAAGCCAAGAGTGCGTGGCTACTTTCATCTCCTCCTAGTTCTGCTCTCGCAGCCGGCACCTTAAAAAGGTTTGGCGTGCGTTGCACTCCTCTGAACGCAGTTATTATTGTATTAACACACTCTACCATACAAATTAGTTAAAATATTACTATATTAATTGAAATAAGTTCAGGAATGCAGCTTTTACCAGGTGAGCAATTGTGTGGCAATTCATGATATATATATATATATGTAATTGTTAGGGTTATGTCTCGTAAATGCTATTTCTTTTCACACAGGCACACAAATGCTATTTTATAATATCCTACCTACATTATATAGTATCAAATTGTGATAGAATTATTTTCGTGCTGTATGAGTTTAAACTACTCACCGAAGACCAGGATGAAGAGTGTGTTTAGAGACACCACCCAAAACACATGCTCCTAGAAAATTTGAAAAACACAAAATCATCAGCTGACTGCTTTCAAATCTCAGACATACAGTGCAGGGGGGAAAAAAGAAAAGAAAAACTGCAATGACAGAAGAAGCTAAAAACATGACATCAGATTTTTCAGTAGGCTTACGTCAACTTACCAGGAAAACCAGGGATCCATCCAGGCCAAGCATCTGGGAGAAGGGGTAGAATGACATGAAATTTAATTTAACCCATTAAGACCTGAGGCGGTTTCTACAAATGTCTTCTAAATCTTATGTCTTGCTATATCAGTGGTGTTCACACTTTTTCATGTCAAGGACCCCCAAAATTATATGTATTTGGGCTGCAGACCCCCAACTGAAAATATTTTGTTCCAGGGATCCCCAGAAGCAAAGATTTGAGTTAAAAATGTTTGCTTTAAAAAAATTGATATATTCAACGATTTTCAAAAATGTTCATGATTTTTAAAAAATAGCAGATCTACAACCTTATAGTGCGGCACGAAGTGACGGGCTATGAGCTTGTCGATCTGCTATTTTTTGAATAGCCAAAGTATAAAATGCTTTCACAGATGCTTTCCCAGTCTTAATGGGTTAAATGGCTCTAAGTACGTATATAGCAGGGCTATACATTAGTACAGTATGTGAAGTTGTGCAATTAATTGTGGGGGACGTCAAATCAGTGATATCAATGTTATTGACACTATATTGATATTGCTGTTCAGACTCACCCTCTCCCAGGTCAGCTCTTCGGCTGCTCTATCCCACTCCAGAGCGTTCCAATTCATATCATCTACAGACAAGGATTAAGGCTGATTTATACTTTGCCATACGACTGTCGCGCGACAGAAAAGCATGTATTTTGTATATGCGTCGTTTTAAGAGCCGTCAGCTGTAAGCGCCTTCAAAGTGACTTCCTCAATGTCACAAAAACAATAGCCCTACATTGTTAACACAAGGCTTCACCAGTAATATGTATCTTTGACAAAAGAGAGGCATTCGTGATCCAAATTCATTGAGGTTGACCTAAGTAAATAAATCCTGTCCTGTTTAACAATGTAGTGGAATACAATTGCTGGACCTGCAAACTCATGAAGGGTGAAAAAGGCGGCAAAGCTCGAGAGTCAAACCCCTGTTTACAAAGAGTATAGTTAAAGTATATTCTAACCACATAAATTCTAACACCTGACAATGTATTGCTAACAATCCTTTAACAAATAAAGGGACTGGGAGACAAAGACAAAAGCCTCAAATCAGTCAATTCATCAGATTGTTCTCTGTGTGTGTGTGTGTGTGTGTGTGTGTTTCAAATTTGCAGCCCCTCTGTAAACAGTGTTGTCAGTGTGAGAGTGATTTCTCCCTCATCTTCTCTCACTCGTTCTCACATCATGCATGTGCAAATTAAAATTACATGTGCTCATAGCACAAAACGTACTTTTGGCTAATACCATATTGTGTCTCCTCCGTTTACAATAAGGTGAGGACTGATGACTGACCATTAACAACGTAATTATGTACTAATTGTTATGTTGTTAAGTACAAACAAGTTATATAAATGTATATACACCGGTACAGTACAAATCATATTATTTAATATGAAGCCTTACTCACACTGTAGACAGATTGTCTTCTACTTTTATTATACATCACTCTGGCCAGATTATACAATGTACATATAATATGTACATTGTATAATCTATATTTATGACACTGTGTTTGGCCTGCGAGGCTCCACAGCCTAAATGTATACTCTGCAGTATGACGATGTGGCGTGCCAAAAAGAACCAATCTACAAGCTAACACGCCACATCCTGCTTGCGCAATTGAGTATAAATTATGATTTTGTCTACCGACGGTACAACAACTCCCCCTTCATTTATTTATTCTTTAGCCTGAGCAAATAAATTGTCACACTGTAGACGCCAAACATGATAAGTCCAAAGGCGACAAGATGTATGTTAATGTTTGTTACGGAGGGAAAAAAAAGTTTTGGTATACACATTCACCAAGGTAGAGAGAGTGTGTTCAAGCAGACATGACGGAGCAGACAAGATCGACGTTCGGATTGGCCCATAGAAATGCCACTAAAACTACACAAACCTTGCGCTCCATTGTTAGCGTCTGCATCTTCAGCGGCAGCCCCATCCTCTATCTCCACATCTTCTTCATTGTTCAGTTCAGGCTCATCGCCCTGGTCCGGGGGCGCACCAGGGGGCTCGGGCTCTGCCTCATTCTGGGCCGGGAGGTCAGCCGGGGCCGGCTGGGCCACAGGGGGCTCATCAGCTGCTCCCTGACCCGCACCTTGCGCCTGGAGTCAGCGAACATCAGGAAAGTCAGTTTCCAGGAACATCAGAGAGGGAGGGGTGTGTGTGTGTGTGTGTGTGTGTGTGTGTGTGTGTGTGTGTGTGTGTGTGTGTGTGTGTGTGTGTGTGTGTGTGTGTGTGTGTGTGTGTGTGTGTGTGTGTGTGTGTGTGTGTGTGTATGAGTGTGAGTGAGTGTGAGAACGAAAGTGAGACACACACTGAGACACTGAGTGAGGGCATAGATTTTGCAGTAAGTGACTCTGTATAGACTGCAGGACATTTCACAATATTTGCATGTAGATAAATGTTGTATGAGCTGAATGGTGTACGGTGCTACAAAGAAAATTGAGTGCGAGTGCACAGCAGCCATTTTCTTTAAGCCCTGGAATGATTCACTTGACCTCTCCTTCTACCTGACCTCAACTTATCCTCTGACTACTGAGCTGCGTAAAACCCTCAGTGGAGGGTTATGAGAACGTTACAGATTCTCAGGTATTGCTAAAACAACACAGGAATAATATCGATGCGTGTGTGATCTTCATTGTGAGTGCACTTGACCTCGTTGGCTGGTGCAGCCACGTTGGGTGGCGGCGGTTGGTGCTGCTCTAGCCACTGGGGGGCGCCACCATGGACGATCTGTTCTCGGAGCCACACCAGGCTGATGAATGCACACAAAGTGCAGGTGACGACGAAGCAGCCCTGCAGACAGTCCGCCAGCAGGTTTTCTCTAAACATTAAATGCACATGCAAGCATATACACAAGTATACATGAGAGTGAATTTTGGGAGTGCCTGTAGCGTGCATGCCTTCAGGAGTGGAAGTGAACTAGTTGAAATGTCCTAAAACGCTGTACGTTATGCAGGCAATTATGGACAGTAAATTACATTGATTTCTCTTCAATTTGAACCATGCTGCTTTTTCACTTTCACATAATTTAACCACTTAAACCCTAAATAGAGATGACTTAAGTAGAGTTCTTTGATCATCACTCACGTGGAAAGCATGTCCAATGGCAGTGTCAGAAGTGAGCTCACAGAGCCAGTAAACAGACACTTGTAGATGCGACCTGTGATGAAACAAAAACGTTGGCGTCATGTAACAACCTAGGAAATGTAGTCATCACTGCCCTTTTGAATTCAATACAATGATGACCTCCAGGTGAGCACAAGATGAAAAGCTTTATACAATAGAGAGTTGTATAGATGAGAATGAGATGCATGAAATATGAGCAAAGAGCTTTATTTTCAGATAGAAAACCAGACTAAAGGCCCTGACACACTGTAAGCATCAGATGCGCACGTCATCAAATGCACCAATAGTTTACAATGACTGCGGCCACAAAGGAGGCGTCAACTGGACACGTCAAAACCTGTTGACGTGACGTACGGAGCTCAGTTCTAATTTGGAGCGTCGACATCAACGCAGACCAGAGAGAGAGAAGGAGAAGAGAGTGAATTGAACAATGGAGCACAGTCCAGACTCTCAGTGTGCGTGCGTGCATGTGTGCTATGGTACGTACCTCGTTAAAATCGAGTCGGAGCAATGGTGTTCAAATTATTAATAATTACGGTGCAGCCTGCAATATACTTAGATGCTACAGTGGACTGTTTATTTTCTGAGTGCTGTGCCGGTGCGGACGACAGCTACAGGGAGCAATGAGGGACAATACAGATGGTACGTACGGAGGCTCAATACAGAAGGCGATTATATAGACGATTTTACGTTGTCATGCTTCCAAAGTGAACAAGTGGCCTAACTTGGCGCGTATCAATGACGCGCGAAGTATGTCAGGGCCTTATGAGTCTAAAAAAGCATCCCTAGAGACTGTGCTAAAGCCCTTTGCTCTCACTAGTAGGGCTAAAAGTGAATTAATATTAATACGGCAGAATTAGGGGTGGACATATAATTGTATATTCACTGATGAGGTGCTGGAAGAAAGGCCATGGGGTCACAAAACGAGTCCATCCTATAATCTGCCTATTAGATTGAGATTTCTCACAAGATAACTTGGCCTGAGGGTCCTTCAAATGCTTAGGGTCCACCCACAACACTTCGCATGTTTCAAGGCAAACCATTCCATTTTCAGAACTTTTGGTCAAATGGTGGCACTAGAGTACAGACCATGGGGTCACTAAAGTCAGTAGGGGCCAAAGTCTCTGCAGCATGAAGGTGCACTGCAAATTACAATGCCATCCAGACAATCATTTTTGAGAAATCTTGCTTGGGAGTAAAATGTGAGCGAGGGTATAATTTCTGGCCTGATGGTGACGCAAGAGGAAGGGCCATAGGCATGACAATCCAGCTTGTAATCTTCAAGACATGTTGTTTGGGACTAAAGTGTTGGATGGAAGTATGAACCAACACAGCCATCCATCCTGTACAATAAGTCTAAGACCACATTTTCACATCGAGCCCCAAATGAGGATTTACAAGTCGTTACATAATAATACTACAGTCATAATGCTCCTGAACCTGATAAACTGTGACCATGAGCTAATGTGTACCATTAACATATCATCTCATGGTGTTATAACCAACCAAAGGGTGGAAATTGCCAGAGTGTGTAACTGGGTATGAAAATCTAAGCTACTTCCGTCTTTAGCAGAGATAGAATAATCAATGTATAAATGTAAAAAGATTATGATGAAAGTTGTACATGTGGGCGAGCAACTGAGGAATGGTGTCTTATATTGCAAATGGGCCTGTTCTACTTCTGATGCATAAATACCTACATGTATGAGAATTAAACCTTGTTGTGGTAGCACATAAACAAAAAACATTTATGAGAATTACAACCTATGTGTTTGATGTTTGAGATGTCCCCCCAAATTAATAAATGCAATGATAATTTTCAACAAACAGGTGTGTTTATAGCACATTATTACTCTAGGACAATGGAAATGTATAGTATTTTCACTACTATGTAAGTGTTTGACAGTTACACACTGAATTGATATAACCGTGTGTGTGTGTGTGTGTGTGTGTGTGTGTGTGTGTGTGTGTGTGTGTGTGTGTGTGTGTGTGTGTGTGTGTGTGTGTACTCACATGCAGTTAGAGGAACTACACCAAGCCATGCGAACGCCACCAATGTATAATGGAACCAGTAGCGTATTGCAGTGCCCACACTGGTCAACAAGCCTGCGCAGATGTCCTGTATGGGAAGACGGGACGGCATATCTGGGGAATAGACTGGGGAGGGGGACAGATAGACAGATGTAGAGGTCAATAGCAGCACAAAATGAGCTTCCTTAATGTATCTACTTTAAAACGGCTGATCTGACACCAACTATGATCTATTATAGAAGAAAACAGGCCAAAGATAGTACGGTACACATGAAATAAATGAGTATAATCTGTAAAGGAATGGCTCTCTGTAAACATGCTGTAGAGTTCCATACAAGCCCATGTGTAACACAACTCACAGCAGTTTGTGTTTTGAGGAAACCTGACACTGTTTAATGTGTTGAAGTAGTCCATTTTGTTGATGCGATAAGTACTCACTTGGTGTGAAAGCAAATCTGTGCTTGCATAATTCACAGTACTCCTTTCTGCTGTGCTTCAGCCACTGGACCAAACTGTAAAACAAACAACGTGAACAATGTGATAAGTAGAGCACACTGACGCCCCAAGATGTCAGACAGATGCCTTTTCCTACCTAGACAGTGCTTGCAGACACTATTTTCTCAACGAAACGCAACATAGAAACAAAGTCTTTATCATGTTCAGAGATGTGTGTTTAAGACAGAGACAGATGAATAAATGCATTATTACACTGACACTTTATACCTAGTACAACAAAATATTGTTTCTCCATCATGCAAGCCCTTCATACGTGGCTAAACTTAGAGGCTCGGCAACGACATCCCTAATTTGCCCTTTCCTGACAGTTTATTGAATAGCAAACAGCAGGTTATGTGGAAGAATAAAATAAAGGTGAGTGAGTTGGAGCAAGACATTTGAGGAGAAAAATACAGCAGGCTCCTTAAGCAGAACTGTCTGGACAAAAATGATCCTTCAACCTTGAAGTAATGTCTCACATTCAGCACAATGCTTGAGTATGTATAAGATGTTCATTCTGCCATCACCTGCGACTTGGACTCACAACCTTAGCCAGCAAATGGCATGTTGTGATCATGTTCAGCTGGAGACTGGTAAAATCAGAGGTGTCTGCTAGCATTATGAACAGGCTGGCCTGATAATATAGCTTTATTGCACCAGATGCAATAAAGTGGAGGATTCGAACTCCAGTCTCAACAGTGGTGAGCCGGAACTTTAATCCTTCACCTCCTAGATGCCCCAGAATGTTCAACGTTTTAAACTTCAGACAGTTGCTGTAGCACCAACATCAGGACTATTAGCCCACAATGCCAGTTGAAGACATATGGCAAAGCACTGGCCCTATGTGCAAAGCTTTGTTCATTCTCACCCATTGATAGGTAGATTTCCTCATTGGAAGAATAATGACAAATACAAGAAGAGGGTTCTGCCCGTCTCTAAATATAAACAATGTGTGTGTTGTTCTTTTTTAATTTTTCAAATCACTTTAGCTTCTAGAATTTCAGAACATTTCAGTGTTCCAGACGTTTCATTCACCTGAATGGCCTCTATTCATGGAGTGTGGGTAAACCAGGTTTGGCTATATAATAAAGTGCTGCAGCAGATTGAAGCCACAGCCTATGACGAAGCAGGTATCCGAGACAAAAGTCAAGGTATTAGGCTAACTCAAGGAAAACCGTGATTATAAGTAATAAGATAATGATTGATGACACAGTCTCAGCTACTGTATGGTGACCTTTTCTGGACCACTTAACTTCACACACACAATGGCTGTGAGCACGTAGGCCTATAATGTTTCAGTCATGGTAAAACACACAAGATGATATCATGAGTTTCTGATCACTATCTGGTTAACCAGCAAGAAAAACGAGACCTGTGGAAAAGTCTTTTACACTTAGAAAGAGTCGGTTGCAATAGCACCACGTTGGCATATTATGACATAATAAGGCCGGGTTGTGGGATTAACAGCTGGGTTATGTAACGGAATGATTAGTCCCAGCTGTTTCCAAACACACTGTACAGGCAGTACAAAATGAACTGTGTGATAAGACCTACAGACTCTCCACAATTCTACTATTCAGATGCAAAAAAAACAACAAAAAACACTGGCCTCAACCTGTTGTTCAAAACTCTGTGGAGAGTTCATGAGCTAATATAGATCCAGCCACAGGTTCAACAAATGCCACAGAACAATCCAGGCCTGGCCTTTCTGTCCCCCCTATATGCTGCGCTCACACTAGCGGCGACAAAAGCTACAGAACGAGTCAACGACTGAGCGTGGCCAGCTACATTGCTCGCCATTAAGTCGCCATTGAAGTGTTGCTCAAGCCACACTGCGATGAAAAGGGTAAAGGGTTAAATAGCACAGGGAACTGGTTAACGACAATAATTCGTTTTTCTTCCTTTTACGGAACAGAGAAGGAATTTGGAGGAGTGAAAATGGTTAAACAAAAACATTGATTGATTGATTGACTAATTGATTGAAGTGTCAGTGCGTCATAGGAACGCTCAAAGAGTGGAAGACAGGTCAACTTTTTTTGTAGAGCGTCACGCCTGTCACGCAGCGACAAGTTGTCACACATCACTTTGTAGCCTTCCACTGAAAATTACATGTAGCCCCTGTCAACTGGCCCCTGTCAAAGTCTTAACCTACCCCCCCCCCCCCCCCCACGAACTGTCTATTGTACATATTTCTGGTTTTCCATACCAGTAACCTGTAAGCTGATTGTATGACGTTCTGCATAGTAGTGTATATTTGTCTGTCTTCTTAAATGTCATCATGATTTGAGTGTGTGGGGATCTCATTTTAAATAAGCCATTGTGCTTTTATGAGCGATCCAGTTTAGAGGACCTTGTATTGTAAATTGTGTTTCCATGTCTTTTCTAAATAAAGTATTCAATCTTTTTTTTTAAATCTATTCAATCAATCAATCAATCAATCAAAAAGCTTGTTGCTTTGTTGCCGCTAACGTGGACGCACCATAACAGTCAACACAGCTCATGCACACACACACACACACACACACACACACACACACACACACACACACACACACACACACACACACACACACACACACACACACACACACACACACACACACACACACACACACACACACACACACACACACACACACACACACGTTAGATGACAAAAGAACAGCCACAGAAACACCAACTGGAACAGGTATTGTTTCCACTTCACCTGACTCTACATACATACTGTATGTATATTATAACTCAGATGTAAGAGACCTGTTACACACATCTTTCTTCTGTTACACACAGGCTGTCAATGCAGCCTTTATCACATAAGTAATCCTCAGTAACATGACATAGGATTCACACTCCATTCGTCTACTTTCTCTATCTTCATTAGGTCCATCTTTTTTTTACATAAAGATGTTGACACTGTAGAGATGCATGGTAGAGATAGTAGTGTGTAAGGTGGGCAGGGTCTCAGTAAACAATAACTGTTTTATTTTGTGGAGACAAATAAACTCACATACCATTCTTGGTGGATGAATTTAATACTGCCAGTGCAGACGCATGGGTGATAGAGGGGTTTGTCTGGGAGACCCTCCGAGCGGCACACGCGACAAATATCCGCTGCACATATGAAAGTGAGGAAGATATTATGGGGCAGGTGCCCATGGCACAGGGAGGATGGAGAAAGAAAAAAAAACATAGTATTGTTAAGAGAGGCATCATGTTGAGAGAAAATACATATGAACAACTTTCAGATAACAAGCTACTTGGATTGATTGATTCATTTCACTATCGTAGCATAAAATGGTCACATTTGTGATATTGTTGTGGAAAGAGACGGAGACATAATGTTTAGATTATCAGAACCTGATCAGGTATTTCCTCAGGACAGTGGAAATCTATATGTCAATTTCTGAATTCCAGCATCCCCATACTTACCTTTGATTCCATTATGGTAGTATGTAAGACACTTTTACAGGACCATGCCATGGTGGGCTATTGCTGCCCACCCACCATAATAACGCCCATTATTGACATTGGTTTATATGCTCCACGTGACATGTTAACAACACATCAGCTGCAATGAAAATGTTATTCTTAGCAGTATGAGGTCTTGTAGCTAAAATACATTCACTAATAGCCTTGGTTGATTGTTAGCCAGGAAGCTCGCTTCAACCACTATAAGGCCACCATATAGCACCACCACCAGACAATTTTGTACAGTCATACTGATATGTTGTGTCAACAACATATCACATCAGCTACAATGACAATGTTGTTCTTAGCAGTATGATCTCTTCTTGTAGCTAAAATACATTCACTAATAGCCTTGGTTGATTGTTAGCAAAGTAAGCTTGCTTTAACCACTAGGAGGCCACCATAGCACCACCAGACTTGGTTCTCTTTCACTGATGCCATTTTTGTACAGTCAGTTAATTCACCTGACAATATTATTCTTAGCCGTTTTGATCTCTTGTAGCTAAAATACATTCACTACTATTAGCTCTGGTTGATTTGTTAGCAAGTATTAGCTTGCTTCAACCACTAGGAGGCCACCACACCACCACCACCACCACCACCACCACACACCAGACCTGGGTCTCTTTCAATGATGCAATTTTGTACAGCCATTTACCTTCCTCGGCGGTGTCCATTATGCTCATCTATGTACCTTTCCTTCCCCCAGTGGCACACTATGCTCTACTGAGCACCCATCAACAGATAAATGTCGTATAGCTGGGCTCTAACACAGCGTTAGGCTTCGCAGAGAGATCAGAGTTGATCCTTGGGGGTCGGATGCCTTGACAATCATAAAATGGTGTCCGGGGTCCACAGCACACAGTTTGAACACCCAGCCAACGCTGCTTTGCTTCTTTAAAAACAAAAACAAATTTTTGTGTTTATAAAACTGCCAAAGAGGGTTTTTTATTATTATTATAATAATAATTTCTACGGTGACATTTCCTCCAGAAACGTGGCTATAAACGATAACATCCTGCTCTCTTTTTTTTTTGCTGAATAGTGACTCGGGCTGACAGACAGAAGAAGCTAACCTAGCTACAGTTGCCCGAGTCGCTGCCAGTGTTGCCATGTTTGGAGAGAGAAACAAGCCCAAAAGAAACAACTTGGGCCACATGAATGAACATGATCTACAAGCTCACATGATCTACAAGCTCAAAACGCGTCGCGATGCGATACGTTGTGAGCTTGTAGATCGGCAACATTTCCATGACTATATTTGAGAACCACTGGTTTAAATAATAAAATGTTTCGAAGCAAGCCTTAAATAAGCAACTACACTTTAGAAACAAGCCTAAATAAGCAACACTTTAAAAACAAGCCCAAATAACTAAGGTAAAGTTCTAACAACAAGCCCAAATAAGCAACTACACTTTAGAAACAAGCCCAAATAATCAATGACACTTTAGAAACAAGCCCAAATAAGCAACTACACTTTAGAAACAAGCCAAAAAAATCGCAACCCGCAACTACCAACATTTACAAGCAACTTTGCAGAAAAATAAGCCCAAAGTCGCTTATAATAAGCTGACATGGCAACGCTGCCTGCTACCCACATCTCCTGTCACTACAGAACGCTCCATGTACGGCAGCGTTCAGGTCGAGCGCTATACGCAAATTGGTGACCTATCGAATACGGTGACTCCGGAAATCGCTACATCGTCTTAAGACAAGAAAAACAAATCTAAATATAGCTGCAAGCAGCAATAATACGGGGCCAGTGAATGGAGAGAGAGAGAGAGAGAGAGAAAGAGAGAGAGAGAGAGAGAGAGAGAGAGAGAGAGAGAGAGAGAGAGAGACGGAATAGAGAGAGAGAGAGACGGAATAGAGAGAGAGGGAATAGAGAGAGAGAGAGACGGAATAGAGAGAGAGCGAGAGAGAGAGAGACGGAATAGAGAGAGAGCGAGAGAGAGCTAATATAATAATAGGTTTAAAGTTTGCATTTTCAAAAAATTGCTATAGCGCCCCCCCTTTGGCCAATTGGAGTAAGATTGGTTTCAGTGATATTTGGAATGACCCTCAACCTTTCTGCAAAGTTTCAAAGAAATGTGAGTCTGCATGTATGTGTTTAGCCTGGTAAACCCCCTCCCTCCGGAAATCTCATTTGCATTTGATTTCAGGGAGATCTGGGATTGCGCAGGGAGTAAGCATGCCCGAACACTGCGTGTTCGAACCAATCAGCGGCTGCTAGGGGCGGGATCATCCAATCAGCTGCCTAGTAGCTTGAAAAAAAGAAAAACTGTCTGTCATCGATTCTGCGACCGAAGTCTCAGATGGGAAGTAGGCTGTGAAACAAATGTGTGTCGCAAGCTTCTTCCATTTGACGGTGTCAGGTTAGTATGTGTTAGGGGCAGATGAATAATTTTCATAAAACTGCAATAGTTAAAATCTATCTCCTCCTGGGATTTTGGAGTAATTTGCACGAAAGTCTTTACACATGAACTTTGGACCTCTGCCGACAAAACGTTAGTAGCGGATTTTCCATAAGTGAAAAAATGCAGAAGTTAGGAGCCAATGACTGTTTTTCATATAATTCAAAATGGTGGGAGATATAAAGGTCAGAGGTCAAAAGTCAGAGGGTGAAAGTTGTTCAGCATGAGGAGACGCATATGTGTATCCAAGTTTCATGGCTCTAGGTCAAACAGGGCATGAGTTGTACCTGTTCAAAGTTGGCATTTTCAATTGAGTGCTATAGCGCCACCTTTTGACAAAAGATTGTGAGAATTATTTCTTGATCGTTTTTCATGACCATATGGCCGAGTTTCGTAAAAAGCGACAGCACGGTTCACCCAGAACTGCGAAAAGTGGCAGAAACAGAAGAACTAAAATAAAGGCAATATTAAAACAGGTCCAGAGCTGAGCTCTGGCCCCGTAATAAATAATAATGATCTCTTTTTACAAGTAAATGGCCTGTATTCAAAATTGTGTGGCATCAAAATATAATTTACTTACAAGACCAAAGTAAATGTTGTAAAAATGTGTCAAACATAAAAGAAGCTTTGATGTTCACTGTGAAAACATTTACTCGTCGCTTCATCATCGCCCAATAGTGGTGTTCTGTCTACTGTGTGGATATACAACTCATGAACAAAATACATGCCCGAAAATGTTTCCTTTTCTTTCTCTTTTCTTAACTTTTTGATTGATTCGCAATCTTTTTAACACAATCACTGGCAGGTATTAATTAATTAATTCATCCACCTCTGCCAGCGTTTCTTACGTTATTTTGACGATCCACAAAGAGCCATGGAAGCCACTTTGTGGGCGCGGAGGGGGCTCGTCTAGCCACCGGAACAAAAACAATTTTACCGCGATAGTCTGTTCTGTTGTAATCGGCCATTGAATATGGCTTGTTTTTCACAAAAGAAAGAAGAAATCCGAGCTAGATGTGTTTTTCTCAAGGGGCCAGCCTGACATATTTACAAGGAGGCCGATACGGAAGAGAGACAGTTCATATGAATGGCCTGTAGGTTGCCTGCAGGTGTCAGAAGGAATATTCTCTCATTGTAAGCGGATGGGTTTTTGACGAACTTTAGACTAGATTTTCTTACCTTAATACAAATTGTCATAAATACTATATAATTCCAGTCGCTAGTTTAAAGTCTCCTTTCAATCATCATGATATGCCTTTTGCTAAATTATGGTCCCATTTATTCTAAAATTGACGATAAAGTAGGCTATGCTCCAGGAGGGGCGGGATGATTTGATTGACAATCTACCCAACCAATAGCATTCTTTGGGGATTGTTTTCCGGTTCCCTGGTCACATGTCTGGTTGACCCGCCCCCGCTTTGGTCACATGTCTGGTCTCAAGCAATAGCGTTTGATCGCCGACGTGCTTGATTGTATATATTAAAGATGGCGGATTGCACACAGCCAAACAATATGCTTCATTTTCGGTCTGTAGAAAGCAGAGGTGTGGCTTTGTCCATCTATACAGTCTATGTTTTTTCTACATTTCATAACATGGGAGTGGACGGAAGTGAATCTTTTTGGGATGACGTCACATTCGTCCGTCCATTCCTTCACTCAGAGTCAAGGAATCATTCATAGGTTGCAGAAGAACGCCCTCTAGCGTAATTTTAAAAAAGTGAATTGACAGAAATCTCAGTCAATGGCAGGCAAGTGTTTACATCAAGGACCCCCAGTTTGATTGGAACTATAGGCCACACGTTACCCATTTGATACATTTTTTGCTTTATTTATTTAATTATTTAATACATTATTTGGTGATTTATGTCGATATTAGTGGTGAGTTTTCTTTTCTGTTTTACGTCGGTGGTCTTTTTTACATATTTGCCAGTTCCCACCTGATGTTGTGTGGGAGTCCCTCCTGCTGCAGACCGTACTGAATAACTGCCAGTTTGCATAACATCTTAAGACTATACCTGAATTCTAAGATATACAGGTAGTTATCTTCGCGTCCCCCAAAGAAGATGACACGATCTCCGACCACGCAACAGCACATAGTACTCATTGGACACATTAAACCCTTGTGTACAACCTTCTTCCAGGAGTAGTTATTTGGATTGAATTTCCACAGGTTATTTAAGATCTTCCTTGCATGGTAATCGTAGCCAACAAATGTGTACAGCTCTCCATTGTAGGCAAAGGTTGAATGACCCTGGTGTATTTCTTGGCGAGTTTTTTTCAGCCAGCAGTTGGTCTTTGTGTCAAACACTCTGATGTAATCGCAGCGGTCTTGTCCCCCAAATACAAACATCTTTGTCCCAATGATGGTGGCAGAGAAACTCTGTGGATGTTCCTGGCCTCTGGTGTTAATCAAAGACCAGACCATTGTGGTGGTGTCCAATTTGTACATGTTAGGAATAGTCTGTGTAGTCAGCTGGGTGACTCCTCCGTAGACATACATGACCTTCCGCAAGACGCAGGCTGAGTGGTCGTACCTCGGCTCTGGAACAGTTCCGGAAACCTTGGGCTTGAACCATCTGTGGGTGTTGACGTCAAATGCATAAACGTTAAATTTATTCTTTCTATTTTCCCGGGGCTCTATATAGCTGGAGCCCCCATAGATGTAGACAATATCTTCTATAAGCACAGCAGTGTGGCCCTGTACTGCTAAGGGAACCACCAGGGGACCGTCTCTTCTTCCTGCTGTCACTCGGGGCAACCAGCGCAAAGACACAGTGTTGAAAACCCGCACATCAAGATGATCTCTGTTCCTGTCCCTTCCAAAGTAGTACACTTTGTGTTCCACTGTCACAGCAGCACAGCGGTCTCCCGCTGGTCCTTTCAGACGCATCGTCCAGGAAAACATGTTCTCACAACAAGACCGGCATCGATGGAAAAGTGGAACTGTCAACACAGGCTCTGCGAAAGAATGGAACGCTGTTGTTGTGGGCTGCCTTTATATTGGTACAGCCTCACAAATGTCACACGAGGTCTGGCCAATCCACAAAGTCGAAAAATTTGGTTCGGGCCAATCAAAGAAGCAGATGCCTGTTGATCTCCCTAATAAGGCAAATCAATCACCATAGCAACCCCAGTCCAGGCAGGCAACGGTGTTGACAAGTAATGTTTAGAGTACAATTGCATTTGAAATGATTTACTTTTAGTCCAGTACTTTTAGTCAATTAAATCTACAGTTGATTTGGTCGAATACATTTTATTTTGGCACGTTGTGATGGTGTCGTAATACCAGGTTTAAACTTAGCTGTATCTCTGCGGAGGAGTCCTGGTCCTGTTTCAAAAAAGCTTTTTTGTGTGTACTTGATAACATCGCACCCACAAAGGTGGTGAGGGTCAAAGCAAGCACAGAACCTTGGATGAAGGGTGACATTTTGAATGCCATCAAACTCAGGAACAAAAGCTACTCCGAGTTCAGGAAAAACAAAAGTGAATATAGCTGCAAGCAGCGATAATACGGGGCCAGTGAATATGAGAGAGAGAGAGAGAGAGAGAGAGAGAGAGAGAGAGAGAGAGAGAGAGAGACATGGAAACTGGAGAGAGAGAGAGAGACAGACAGACAGACATGGAAACTGGAGAGAGAGAGCGAGACATGGAAACGGAATAGATTGAAGACAGAGAGAGAGCGAGAGAGAGAGAGAGAGAGAGCGAGAGAGAGAGAGAGAGAGAGAGAGAGAGAGAGAAAGAGAGACATGGAAATGGAATAGATTGAAGATGAAGGGTGAGAGAGACAGACAGACATGGAAACTGGAGAGAGAGAGAGAGAGAGAGAGAGAGAGAGAGAGAGAGAGAGAGAGAGAGAGAGAGAGAGAGACAGACGGAATAGTCTGAGAGAGAGAGAGAGACGGAATAGACTGAGAGAGAGAGACGGAATAGACTGAGAGAGAGAGAGAGAGAGAGAGAGAGAGAGAGAGAGAGAGAGAGAGAGAGAGAGAGAGAGAGAGAGAGAGATGGAAACGGAATAGATTGAAGAGAGAGAGAGAGATGGAAACGGAATAGATTGAAGAGAGAGAGATGGAAACGGAATAGATTGAAGAGAGAGAGAGAGAGAGACATGGAAACGGAATAGATTGAAGAGAGAGAGAGACATGGAAACGGAATAAATTGAAGAGAGAGAGAGAGACATGGAAACGGAATAGATTGAAGAGAGAGAGAGACATGGAAACGGAATAGATTGAAGAGAGACAGAGAGAGAGAGACATGGAAACGGAATAGATTGAAGAGAAAGAGAGACATGGAAACGGAATAGATTGAAGAGAAAGAGAGAGAGAGAGACATGGAAACGGAATAGATTGAAGAGAGAGAGAGAGAGAGAGAGAGAGAGAGAGAGAGAGAGAGAGAGAAAGAGAGACATGGAAACGGAATAGATTGAAGAGAGAGAGACAGAGAGAGAGAGAGAGAGAGAGAGAGAGAGACGGAATAGACTGAGAGAGAGAGAGAGAGAGAGAGAGAGAGAGAGAGAGAGAGAGAGAGAGACGGAATACACTGAGAGAGAGAGAGAGACGGAATAGACTGAGAGAGAGAGAGACGGAATAGACTGAGAGAGAGAGAGAGACGGAATAGACTGAGAGGGAGAGACGGAATAGAGAGAGAGACATGGAAACGGAATAGTTTGAAGAGAGAGAGAGAGATGGAAACAGAATGGATTGATTGGACATCTCAACCTATTGCCATTAATAGGAATCGAACTCTCAACCTTCGGACTGACAGGCTGCAACATTACCTATAGTGCTATAGCTTTGTCCAGGTTGATGTTGTCTGTTGAAGATCATAAACTCTTGCCTTCTGTCATGAACCAAGCCCTTGTTTCACTAACACTAAGATCACTCGTTCACAAGCCATTACCCAATGGAGAAATTGTACGTCTCCTCAGGAACACTTTGCTCTCTGAAAAGTTTTGAGATTGTAGATCGGCTATTTTCAGAATGAAGTATGTCATACATTGAAAAAACATACTCTCATATAAGCATTTCAAGTTATCTTTAACATAACAACTACACATGAATTAATTGACACAATCATGTTGTGTGCAATGCAACTGTAATGAAGTCCGCATCAAGCGAGGCTTGAACTGGCGGCCTTCAGGTTGTGAGGCGCACGTTTAGGCGAGAAGCCATTGGACCAACAGACAAGAGCATGTGAAAAAGGAGCTCACAGAGATATTACAGTTTCACGCCAATAGCTGAAAAATCCTGGGTTTAAGTGTTTTTCAAACTGCTCAAAATTGCGGACAATCTAAGGGCGGAGCTTACTGGTCAAAGCAATAGATGTGTTCCTCATGAGTCAAGCAAGTGTAAGCAAGTTTCACGACTTTCGGCCAAACGAGGCATGACTTTTGCCTGTTTAAAGTTTGCATGTTCAAAAAATTGCTATAGCGCCCCCCTTTGACCAATTGGAGTAAGATTGGTTTCAGTGATATTTGGAATGACCCTCAACATTACCGCAAAGTTTCAAAGAAATGTGAGTCTGCATGTATGTGTTAGGGGCAGATGAATAATTTTCATAAAACTGCAATAGTTAAAATCTATATCCTCCTGGGATTTTTGAGTAATCTGCACGAAAGTCTTTACACATGAACTTTGGACCTCTGCCGACATAACGATGGGAGCGGATTTTTTCTAAGTGAAAAAATGCAGAAGTTAGGAGCCAATGACTGTTTTTCATATAATTCTAAATGGTGGGAGATCTAAAGGTCAGAGGTCAAAAGTCAGAGGGTGAAAGTTGTTCAGCATGAGGAGACGCATATGTGTATCCAAGTTTCATGGCTCTAGGTCAAACAGGGCATGAGTTGTACCTGTTCAAAGTTGCCATTTTCAATTGAGTGCTATAGCGCCACCTTTGGACGAAAGATTGTGAGAATTATTTATTGATAGTTTTTCATGACCATCTACCATATGGCAGAGTTTCGTAAAAAGCGACAGCACGGTTCAGCCAGAACTGCGAAAAGTGGCAGAAGTGACAGAATAAAGCGAATAATAAAACAGGTCCAGAACTGAGCTCTGGCCCCGTAAATATGGATATTTATCAGTGGTGGAAAAAATACTCACATGGTTTACTTAAGTAAAATTATCAATACCGCAATGTAGAAATACCCCGTTACAAGTAAAAGTCCTGATTCAAAATGTACTTGAGTAAAGGTGCAAAAGTATTGTTATTAAAATATACTTTAAGAACCAAAAGTAGAAAGTACTCATTATGCAGAATGTCCCATTTCACAAGTTTTCAAATGTATAAATGAAAATCTTTTGAAAATAGCAGATCTACAAGCTCACAATGCACATTGCGAGCTTGTAAATCAGCTATTTTCAAATGGCCGAAATATATATAGGGCTGAAGTGGTTAATGTATGTCTTGTAATAATGAAATCCACAAAGTACCACGAAAGTTTTCAAGTAATTGTAGTGGAGTAAAAAGTACAATATTTGACTCTGAGATGTAGTGGAGTAGATGTAAAATAACTGAAAATTGGAAATACTCCAGTAAAGTAAAAAAAATACCTACCTTTTTTACTTAAGTACAGTACTTGAGTAAATGTACTTACACCACTGTTCATTGCCAGACAGTTGTGTTTGTTGTGCTTACATGCATGCACAGTCCTGGAGTCACAGTATTTTATAGGTCACCGATCTCGGTGAAACGTTTAGTTTTACGGCAGGAAAACGTCCGTGACTGTTGGTGTCACGTGGTTATACATAAAATAATCAGATACTCAAATTGATTAAAACATTTACTAACACAATTACTTATGTATGAAAGTTGTGGCTACAAACCCCCAAAAAATAACTCCTTTTCGGAATTCAAGTTTTCATTTTTTGTAACCGGAAGATTTTTCTTCTTTTTTTAATAAAATAAATGTATGCTTTGAAAAATGGTCATGTAAAGTAGCCATGATTTGAACATGCTTGAACATATGACATTTAAGCCCTAATATTTCAATAATTGCTACAAATTGCTTCAAAACCTTTTTAATACCTCAAAAAGAAAAAGAAGAAAAAAGACCATTACTACATCAAAAGTAATCAGCAAACTATACTACAAAAACTGGTCAAACATTGGCTAAATTATCAAATAATATGAGACAGAGGCAAAAATTGTGAAAATAGCTGATCTAAAATTGTGTGCGAGGCGTTCACAATATTTATCTGTGGAACCGAGTCAAACTAAAAGTCAATTATGATTATTTTGGGTCTCTCCAGTTCAAATGTGATTATTTTGGGGGGTCACAGCCTGAAAAGGTTGAGAACAACTGCTGTAGGCTACTTTTTAACATTTTATATAGGAGCCCAGACTTCTCAGGTGCCCACTCTTCCTGCATCCTCTCGAGCTCTTAAGGAAAAAAATAGTTTCAGGTTGATACACAACCAGGAGAGAGAACTCATACATGTGAGGATAGGAAAAAGAAAAAGTGAAATATAGAAGTGATGGGGAAAACATTTTCTCTGTCTAAAGGCTTGCAGTTTCCTTTGACAGAGACTAAGAAAATTGTTTTTATTTTATTTTAACATGCTTATGAAGTGCTCTGAGCTCAAAGTGAAGGGTGCAATGCTCTGTGCTCACTTGAAGCACAGAGCACTTTATGAGCATGTTAAAAGAAAATAAAAACTATTTTCTTAGTCTCTGTCTAAGCAGTCTTTCTTAAAATGTAGAGAGGAAGTCTTTTTCTGCCAGTTTTCCTTTATGTTTTTGAGACCACCGCACCTGCAGTCAACCCTGAACAAAGGACAAAGACGGCTGCAACAGTTTAGCCTGTACTTTAGAAAAGATAGCAGTTAAAATTGGAACAGGAGCTGATACAGTAAATGGGCTCTCTCTCTCTCCTGATTGGATTAAATTGGCCCAACTGAACATATTTTTCTGTTTACTAGCTGGAGAGACAGGGAGAACCCTGTTACTGAACACTATGATTACTATCACAATATAGAGCTTTAACCTTTTAACAAAAAAACATTTAGTTTTAACCAACAAAGTAATAATGTAACACCTAGGGTATTGAAGACAGCGGTAAAGTTAGTTAAATTGGAGAGGAGGCTGTTATATATTATACATCATACAAATGTAATCAGAATTATACTAACATATTACAATATGTACGATACTGGCCAGACACCACACCGACTCTTGAGCACCCTCTGCCCAGTGGTCTTTTATTTGGAAGAGACCATGGTCAGTGGACAGACAGTCCACCAACAAGCTATTATTGGTCCCTTTCCATTGCATATGGCCTGGCACAGCACGGCTCGACCCTCATTTTTTGCCTTTCCATTATTAGCTAGTTAGAGTAGGTACTTGAAGGTCCTTTTTAATGGTGCCAGTCATGGCCAAGTTATAAGCAGGCTGAGACGTTTCGGTCAAGTAGTTCTTTGCGCTTTGACAGTAAAATAATAATAACTGCGTCTCAGCCTGAAAAACTGGTTAACCTCTGACTCCACTGGTCTAGAACAGGCTGGAATGGTTTTCACTGAGGTCAGGTGACATTGGATAAATAGACCTTCAATGTGATGAAACATTAAAAAAAACATCCCATGAGATGCTCTCGGAATGACTTGGTATCTCAAGATAATTACATAGTATATCAGAATTATGACTTTGTATCTCAAATCCTCAAAATATTAGGAGGCTTTCAAAAAATTATGAGATACTTGATCAAAATAGGCTAATGACTGATTCTGCGTTTACACAAGTGGCGACAAAGCAACAGGCTAACCTGCAAGTAATTTGCAATGGAAGTCAGCGACATACAAACTGATGCCTGCAGCCTGACACGTGTATCACTGCATGACGGATGTCAAAAAGTTGAGCTGGCTTCAACTTTTTTTCTGTGTTCCAATGACGCAGTGAAACATCAATCAATATGTTATTTAACTATTTCCACTCCCCTTCTCTCTCTCCACAATTCCTGCTCTGTTCCATAAGGAAGAACAACTCACTCTTGCCGTTAACCAGATCCCTGTGCTATGTAACACTACCCCTTTCATTTACGCAGTGTGGCTTGTACTTTTAACAACGACTCAGCATCAATGAATGTAGCTGACCATGCTTGGTCGTTTTGTAGCTTTTGTCCGTGCTAGTGTGAACGCAGAATTATTAGGGTAGGAATAGGCTACTTATCTCGAAATGTCCCAATCCCAATCTTCCCCTTGTCCCTACCCCTAGTTTTTGGAGTTCCCTCAACTGGATAGCCCTTCAGATCAGATGGAGCTACAGTGGCAACAAAGGGAATAGATTGATATGAACTGTGACCTCTTGACTCACCAGAGTTCTCTCACCAAGTGAAAGCTTAGGAGAGAGGACAACCAAATGTTCCATCAGTCAAAAGCAATAGAGAAAAATAAGTATGCTGATACTGAAGTTAAAAAAGCAAATGAGAGACCTATATAGTTGGCTGTAGCCAACTAAATACTGTAGTTGGCTACAGCCAAAAGAGACAGTATACAAAAACATAATTATTTTGGCTTCATGCAGTGTTCTAAATTCAACTGAATGATAAGCCTGAATAAGCCTAAGTGGGGCAGGTATACGTGGTATAATGAGAACAAGAACAGACAGAATGTCCTTTCCTTTATTTATTTGACTCACTTTAGGCCTACTGTACATAAGTAAGCCTTGCAGAGCCCTAAGGCCCATAGGGCAGGAGCCTATCTCCTGTTTCCTTAGCGAGGCAGCTTGATGTACACGTACACCCCCTGGACATGACGCTAGTATGTCGCAGGGACAAGAAAACAGACAGAATTCCTTTCCTTTATTTATTTGACTCACTTAGGCCTACTGTACATAGTATACATAGCTTGCTTGACTCAAGGACAAAAATATGTGACAGGTGACAGCATCAGTGGTTCTTCAAGTGACATGACATTCTCTCAAGGAACTTATTCTCTCAAGGTACTTTTGTGTCTATGGTAGAACGTGTTCCCCCTCGATACCAAAACCATGTAGATTTAAAGTGTTAACTGTTTTATTAAGCTTTGTTTGGGTCATAACTGTACATTTAACTGTAAAATTATGTTTAAATATTGCCATGTTTTTTATATAATATATCATATTGATTTCACATTGTTTAATCCATAAGACACATTTTGCTTGGAATATTAAACTGTAAAACAATGTAGCGAATTTGATGGTGAGTTTGCAAACTCACTTCCAGGTCAGTGACCCTCGCCCTAACCCTAGTAAATTTGAGAAAATAATGCACTAACCAGGATTTTAGGAGCTTGTAGATCCGCTATTTTTGCCGAATGTTTGCCCCCAGAATAGGGACGCTAGGGTTCATGTGGTTAAAATAAACCATAACCCCAACCCCAACACCCCCACCCTTAACCCCTAACCCTAACCTTAACCTAAATCTTAAGCTAAACCCTAATTCAGATTTTGAATACTGGCCAAAGCACACCTCCTTCCCTGCAATATATAACTACATAAAGTTCCTGTATATGGTAGCCTACATTCAGGGAATTAGGCTCCTTGACCTATAACCTTAACCTAACACTAGCCTGTTCTGGCTGATTAATTACATTAAAAAGAAAAATGTTATAATCAAAAACAAATGTTTGCCAAGTGGAATGTTGAAATGCGAATTTACTGTGAGACACACACACACGCACGCACGCGCACCACACACACACACACACACACACACACACACACACACACACACACACACACACACACACACACACACACACACACACACACACACTCACACACACACACACACACACACACACACACACACACACACACACACACACACACACACACACACACACACACACACACACACACACACACACACACACACACACACACACACACACACACACACACACACACACACACACACACACACACTCAGGGCTGCCAACACTCCTGGATCCTGCAGGGGTCTCCTGGATTTCGACCACGTCGACCTAGATTTGGCATCGAACTCCCAAAATTCCTAATAATTATTTTGTTACTGTTGACTCTGTTTTTGATCATTGTAATGCAGTCAGAGTCTGTTACTTCTCTGTGGAACAGTTAATAACAAACACTGTAAGCTTTGTTTCCAGTGAAAGTGTATGATTGTGTTTGTGGGTTTGGGGTGGGGGTGGGGGTGGGGGGCGTTAGCCATGGATAACACCACGGTCGTCTGTCACGACCGTCATGGATGAACTTCAACCTGGTGTTTGAACTTTCTCCCTTTTTAACCCGTACATCTACATAAACGTTCAAATCTCAAATATAAAGTGCTTACCCTATGGCCACGGATGTTAAAATAATATACGTGTCCTCAAAAATACCTGTATCTTCCGTATTGTTCAATAAAAAGCATTTTAATCCGATTGGTGGCCATTTTCTCATTTATAGTTATAATGCATCAGAGTGCAATACACCTCCCAACCAGTAGGATCGGTTGAAAGCATACGGAGAAAATGGCCACCAATCGGATTAAAATATTTTTTATTGATCAAAACGGAAAACACGGGTACTTCTGAGGGCCCGTACATAATTCTAACATCCGTGGCCATGTGGTAAGCACTTTAAATTTGAAATTAGATTTTCTTTTCCCATATCTACTTTTTACACAACGCACACATTTAGAAGTAAAAACCTATAATGTGTGGATGCCGAGAAATCATCATACAATCTCCTTCATGTGGCACTGGCGCCATGGCTTAGATGGTTAAAGCGCCTGTCTAGTAAACAGGAGATCCTGAGTTCGAATCTCAGTGGTGCCTTTTGAGATGCAGTGATGGAAGAAGTACTACACATGATTTACTTACGTAAAAGTATCAATACCGCCATATAGAAGTACTCTGTTATAAGTAAAAGTCCGGAATTAAACATTTACTTGAGTAAAGGTACAAAAGTATTGGCATCGAAATATACTTAAGGGATAGTACACCCCCAAAATGACCTTTTTTCTATCGATTAGTCACCCCATGGAGACTTGAATTCATGGATATTTTTTTGTTGCATTCCTAAGCCAAAAATGTGATGAACGGCAGTGGTTCTGGTAGGACACAAAGAGTCTCCTTTGTGTCTCCTACCGGAACCACTGCCTACCGGTCATCAAATTATAAATCCCTTTAAGTACTAAAAGTAAAAGTATTCATTATGCAAAATATCCTATTTCAAAATGTATAAAAATCCTTTGAAAATAGCAGATCTACAAGCTTCTTTGCAACGCGTTGTGAGCTTGTAGGTCAGTGGTTGATGTATGTTTCACAATGCAGTAACTAAAGTTGTCAAATAATTATAGTGGAGTAAAAGTACAATGTGCTTAGTTATTTTCCACCACTGGACATTCATCATTCATGTGATGGCGTCACTGCAAAAAAAAAATGTATGTAATCGTCCTAAAGCACTTTAGGAACGTATTTATTACTGGAAGAAATATGATTGGGGGTGTGTGCATTGTAAAGGGGCGTAGTCGTAGGCCGTACATATAAACGGTCTTTCTGAACATACAGGTACCTTGTGTTTTGCTCTTGAAGTCTTCAGTAAAGCTTTCCTCACACAGAAACTATAAGGTAAGTTATCCCCCCCCACTTTCCCACTCTGTACTATAGTGCTTTATATTTTGTGTTACTTTTATGTTATGTTGATGAATTGAATACATAGGACCTCAATGGAAACAAGTCCACTAGGACTTTTTTTTGCGTCAATCCTTTTAGACCAAGTGTATAACAGTATTGCAGTTTGCATTTCTGTCTAATAAAGTATTCAATCAATCAATAGTATAGGAACAAATCTCTTACAGGCTTTGGTTTTTGAGATACCCTAAGGTAGAACAAAGCACAACCATGCTTTTTTTTAATATATAATTGTAATAGGCCTAGTCTATTAAATTTTTTTATGGATTGTTGTATACAAATATTTTACAACAAAATTAGTTAATTGAATTGCCCCCAAAATCGAAAATAGTGGAAATCTTCAAAAGGCTTCTTCAAAAGGGACAGCATCTGACTTTGTTATCACTTGTATCAATTAATTATTATAATTGCACCAGGTTTGTACTGGTTATTCACAGACAGTGAAGCAAATATTTCATCAATACATTTATCCAGTTTTGAAATGAGCACTTAAACAGATTAATTATAGGCAGAAATTGAAAAGGAAAATGAAAACCCAGGTAGTCTATACATATAATATATGTATATATTATAGGCTGTCTGTCAATATTAAAGTAGGGAGACCAATTACCAAAAAATGACATTTTATGTGTACCAAAACTAATATATTATTATAAAAGTGAGTTATTTGTCTATTTAAAAAAAAGGAAATTCTTCTGCACAGTACTCTCTTTTTAAAGAGGTGGTGCCATGGTTTTGAACTTTTTCTGTTTTTCATGTGTCTATGAGGTTGATAGAACTTCATTAAGTGTTTTTATGGTGTTTTATGTCTTCTTTGACTATTTTGAGTTTCTACCTGGAGGCTGAAACCTTGAGGGTCAAACGTGCCAATAGAGAAACAGCGCTTTAGTGACATAGTAAAAACATACCCTCCCCCTCATTATCATAACACAACAGGTGTGGGCATGAGGAGGAGGAGGGACTAGGACAGGTGGGTGGTGCTAAGGTGGTGGAGGAGGTGCTAAGGTGAGAACCAGGTATACTTAATGAACTGGAGGCGTGTCCACATAAAAACAGAATTTTAACAATTTCTGTACACTTTTTTGAAAAAAAATCTTCCTCCTAGTATAACCATAATACCTGATGATTATGTTTTAGGGGGGGGGGGAATCACTGAAAATCACGGCACCCCGTCTTTAAAAATATAACATTTTATTTCTACTTGTTTTGTTATTACTGTATTTAAATATCCTTTTAGATTGTAAGAAGGAGGCACAGGAGCAACTTGGATAAATGTATTGCTTTTTATCAAGGTGCAGAGTACAAATTACAGTCCTGTAATTTGTACTCGGCACCTTAATAAAAAAGTTATTGCTCTGGTGCCTCCTTCTTACCCCCTTCTTACCTCTGTTGCCATTGTCCTTCTCCTGTGATGCACCGGACCTGCTGGGTGGGGGACAGAGGCACATTGTATTGCCTTGTTGTTGAAATGTGCTACAAATAAACTTGCCTTGCCTTGCCTCTGTCCTTTCAAATACTGTAGCCCATCAGGGAGGGCAAGGGAAGACAAGGAAGGCACATGGTAAAAAGCTTCCCCCAGCTGTTCACATTTTGTATTGATTGGCACAAAACGCTTTGCCTCTACAGTATGGCCATTGTGCATCAGGGCAGAAGCTGAGCCTGGCTGCAACTTGCATAATAAAATAACAACACAAGAATGTCACTGTCATCACACTTGATGACTCTTGTGTGTCTCTTGGCAAAGTGGATGGCATGTGGTGTAGCATCCTCCAGGTGTCCGACCTCTGCTTGATCACATCAAATAAGATAGGCTCTCCACCTTTGGTTTCTTCCACATCTTCATAACTATCTTTCTGTGCACAATGTGTTTATTACAGATGGCAGATGTCAGTGACAAGGCGGAGTACGGGACCCTTGGCCAGGAGGTCCAAATAGAGCACCTCAAGGCTTACGTCGTAAAGCCGTCCAGTGCTTCTGACAAAGCCGTCATTGTTGGGCAGGACATCTACGGGTGGAAGTCTCCTAATACCAGATATCTAGCTGATATGCTGGCTGCTAATGGATTCATGTGTGTAAAATCTAATGTTTAATAATCACACTAACATTGACAATGCAGACTTCTAAAAGCTGCTGTTAAAACATGAGAGCTGTGCTCTCAAAAACATACGATACAAAGACTTGACAGATTGTTAATTTTGCAGAACTTTTTTTTTAATGCTCTATGTTGTATGTTGTGTAGCTTATGTTGACTGACCGGTCTGATATTGTACTTCTTCTCCCGTTGTGCCATTATCAGTGCTGTTTGCCCGGATTTCTTTGTGGGGAAGGAACCATGGAGTGCTACACATGATTGGTCCAAAATCATCAATTGGCTGGAGGACAAGAGCCCCACAGACATCAGCAAGTAACTATCATCATATTCATCTAATCTTATCTTACTAAACTGGGTTAGGAAATTGAAAGAGCGCCATTTTTGTAATAATACTCTATATTACATAATAGATCTGGGTTTTACTACTCAGGACATAAATGATAGCAGTCCTTGACACAGGAAAGTCTATTATGACAGTCTTGAAAAACTGGTCCTCTTGATTCCACTCATGGATATGCTTTAATTTACGCTTATATTTTAAGCTTTTAATCCATAGTCTTAAATCAAATCAAATCAAATCAAATCAAATCAAATCAAATCAAATCAAATCAAATCAAATCAAACTTATACTTATACTTAGAATCCGTAACACATTGTGTGTTTGTGCATTCAAATTCCCACGACAATACAACTGCCTCCAAACTTGGCACAAATATAATATATAAGTTATTATATAAGACTTATAATATAAATATAAGTCATTGGTAGTTAGATATTGATCAGGCTAGCTTTCATGCTTTCAAGTGTCATACACTTTTTAAACTTGATTAAAGGTCACATTTTGCCCTAGACTTTGACCACTAGGGCACCCAACCAGCGCCCTACTGCACATGGGTGGACAAACGAAAACTACAAAGCAAGGAGCTACTACACAGGCGCCACCCGTGTATGCGTGCGCATTTCATTGTGTCACTTTCTGAGACATGCATGCACCCCTGCACGTGCGCATGGCTCGTGGACAAAGAAGTACAAACATCACCAGCCTCTATGGGGTTTTGGTTGGGTGGGTCATGGCTATTGTGGTGGAAGCACATAGAAGCGTGTACATAAAGGCCATTTATTATAATGTTAATTATAATTATAATATTATTATATAACACGATATACCATATTTATAACGTTATTTTTTGGGCTCAAACAAGGCTCAAACAAGGGGTTAAATTCACTCTCCTGCTATGCCACAAAAATGTGGAACGCCCCACCAACAGTCGTAAAGGAGTGTAAATCCATACTCTCCTTCAAAACCGCTCTAAAAGAGCACTTACAGGGTGGCTGCAATTCGAAACTGACCCCTGTAAAAGTCAAAGCCTAGCCCCCCCCCCCCCCTTGAACTGTTTTTGCATAGTAGTGTATATTTGTCTGTCATTACATGTTTCAATGAATTGAGTACAAAGGACCCCAATGGTAACAAGCCATAGGCTTTCTTGGGTTTAAAATCCTCTTGTATTGAACTGTACTTTCCTATGCTTTTTTTTGGCAAACTGCTAATAAAATATTCAATCAATCAATCAATTTATAAATGCTATTTATAAAGGCCATGTTATTATGTGGAAACCACCTCGACAACCAGTGGTTGAATTATGACATACGGCTATGGCTGTACATGCCATAATTTGTTATATTTGGCAGGGGACCAGAGTAAATTACACAGTTGACATTGTTTTTGAATATGTACTCACAGAGGCAACATTAATTAGATTAGATTACACTCGAAGCTCGTGGGTGACAGCTGGGAGGAGGGTCAGCAGTGTCAGGGGATAAGGTCTGGCCTAATTATGTGGAATTTGTCAGGTGGTAAATAAAATGTGTGTTTCCTGCCTAGGGAGGTGGATGCAGTGCTGAGATTCCTGAAGGAACAATGTCAGGCGAAGCGCATCGGAGCAGTGGGCATGAACTGGGGAGGGGTTGCTGCACACTTTGTGGCCCTGCAGTATCCAGAGGTCAAAGCTGCAGTCTCAGTTTATGGTAATGTGATTGGTGCCTAATTAATAATGTAACTGAAAAGCTGTTAATTGACATTCCATCATCTGCACTCATCACTTTGGTCGACTGACATCTGTGGGGAAAACATTCTCGCTTTGTCGTGACTTCACAATTACAATAGCTACTATGCTGTAATTATAGTGTCAAGTCAAGTCAAGTTTATGTATATAGCATGTTTAAGAACAACAGCAGTTGACCCAAAGTGCTTTCCAGAAGACAATGTCCTCTGTCAACAAAGCATGGATATTATGCTGTACAGATATACGGTATATCTTTTCAGATATGTTATGAAGTGATGAGAATTACAATTATTTTACAAAAATGTTAAGCAATCTTCAGTATACTTGCCAGCTTTGTGAGATATGTTTTTGTCATTCCCATGGCAGGTATCGTCAAGGACAGGGAGAACATACATGAGCTTAAGTGTCCAACACTATTCATCTTTGGGGAGAAAGATACGGTTATCCCATTGGACAAGGTTAGTATGTTTAATAAAGGATATACTTTTTTGCTCCACCAAGTATTCATGTTTTGAATTTAAAAAAACACAATTAAATTAAATGATATGTTCAGAATGACAGATTAGCCATTTTATATATTTTATACTTCCTCTTGTTAATACTAAGAAATGAACCCACTTGACATTTGTCCCGTCTTTCTGTGTCCTCTGGACCAACTCATTGCATACAATTATTCTACTAATTTACTCTCAGGGCACTAAAAATGTTCACTTCCTCAGTGGCAAAGAAAAGCATAGAAGTGGTTCAATTACTTGCTCAACAAACTTATTTGGAGGTGACAAACTCCTATGGGTGATGCTTGGTTGTGCACATGACACCCATGTCTCACATTCTCTGATTATAATGTGGTCTCCTCAGGTCAGTGTCTTTGAGGCAAAACTAAAGGAGAAATGCGCCGTGGACTTCCAGGTGAAGATTTTCCCCGGTCAGGGCCATGGGTTCTTCAATCGCAAAAGAGAGGACATCAGCGCCACAGACAAGCCCAGGATCCAGGAGGCTAGGAAAGACATGATCAACTGGCTGAACAAATCCATGTAGAGCTTCAGGGTGGCAGTAATTGATACCAATAGATCTTGGAGAATTACCCACACATCATTCAGGCTATCATTGCATGTTGTATTTTCACACTTTTCATAAAGGTATAGGATGGTAAACTGAAAGGTGAAATAAATGTTAGAGGGGGGCAGTTAAGAGTGCTGTGATATGTTGGGGAACTACTGTGGTGGTGGTGATTGTCTATAGAGAGGTGATTTTCTACTTATGTTGGAACATCTGGGTGTAAAAATATTTTACTTTACCACCAACAATGCTTTCCTTTTCATACCTGCTTAGGCTGTTGGACAAAGCAATTAGTCATTTTAGGACTTAAATCATGGTCCTAAAATTACTTGGCACTAAACCTTTGTGTTGTTTGTATGGTAAATGTTTTAATGTAGGGCATTTTATATGGGCATATGAATCAAGGCATCTTGTAACCTAATTTATGTAGGGCACCCACTACATTCTAATTCATATACATGTGCGTGTGTATAACACTTTTTGATCATGATCAAAGTTCTGTAAGACCTGTGATGTATACCTCACCATGTCATATACAAATAAAAATGACCAAATAAACCAACTTGAAGAGAACATTTTAATTACTTCAGTGCTGGGAGGGAGGGATTTTGTATCAAATGATGAATAACAGTATGCAGAATGTTTTGGACAGTGCTCTGGGAACTGCCTTGTAGAACAGGGCCGAGCCTTCACATGTGCACATGTGCCACCTGAGTGGCCAATGATTTCTGCAGTGAGTTGACTTTTTCTTTTCAAACCATGTGAGGAAAGTCATATTCTCTGACTGGTACACATTATGGTAACATTTTACTGCACCAAATTGGACAAATCTCACTTCACAATCACTCCTACACAACTCGACACATATTTATATGAACTTTGACCTTTTTCACCCCAAACACACCCCAATAGGTCAGTTCACCATTGCCGTGGAAACCATATGCGGGAACGTCATATTTAATCTGCTGAAATGAAAGAAAATACAAATCTAAAAATACCCTGCACAATTTCATCCCATCACCTCCCCATTTAAGCTTATTTCAAAGAAAACGTAAACTCATTCAATATAGTAAATACCATGCAGGATCACGTTTCAAAAGTTAAACATTTTCATCAGATGGAGGATTTGTTTGACAAAATATGTCAAACAAAGGGATATTATTCTATCTAACAGCACTGTCCTGCCTATGTGCCATGTGGCAGACAAGTCAATTGCCAGCTGGGTCCACTCGTGGTTGACTGTGACATTCATCTGATGGTGTGACTGGCTCGGCTGCTTTAGACATAGTCTGGCTAGCCTGCACATATCATGGTCCTTTAATCGTCAAATAGCACTGTCTGGACTCTGGACTAGCCCTGATATATATGATGTCTTATTATATTATATGACAGTCATGGATTAACTTCAACATAGTGTTTTCACTTTCTCCCATTTTGTCTTGTACATCTCTAAACGTTCGGATTTCAAATATAAAGTGCTTGCCCCAATGGCAACGGATGTTACAACTAGAAAAAGTGCTCCTCGGAGCACAGGTCTCCGCCAGGTCAGGTAGATTATTGTGGCCTCCTGGTGGCGCTATAATAGGCCAATGTGAAAAGGGTGCCATTTCTTATTAGGCCTTGCACGACAATCGGACACTGCATTCATGATTTGAGGCATTTTGGTCCAAAAATGTGGTTTGCTAAATTAGACCTGCTGGTGGCGCTATAACAGGCCAATGTGAAAAGGGTGGCATTTCTTCCTGGGCCAAGTGGGAATCTCTGTGGAAAATTTCACGGAAATCGGATGCTGCGTTCATGATTTGAGGCATTTTGTTCAAAATGAACCAATCCTGCAAACTTTGGAAGCCAATCTTAACCAATCAGGATGGAATATGGTAAATCGGACAGATCCGTGAATGTGATGATCACATGACTATAGAGATACTGTCTACCGATTTGCGTGTTTTTTGGACAAAATCTGTAGGAGTCATATCCAAAAATGTGTTTTGCAAAAGTCAGCCTCATGGTGGCGCTATGACAGCCTGATCTGAAAAATGTGGGGCAGAGGTTCTGCTGTGGCATCCAGGGAGTGTGTGTGTGCAGTTTCACAGCGACCGGGCCAACGGTGGCGGAGATTAGCTGGTCGCAGACAGGACGGACACACACAAACACGGACACACGGACGGACGGACGGACGGACGGGGGGAAAAACATACTCTCTCGCCATGCCTTTCGGCCTGGCGGAGACAATTATGTACGGGGCCTCACAAGTACCCGTATGTTCTGTATTCTTCAATGATTTAAAAAAAAATCTGATTGGTGGCCATTTCCTCTGTATGCGTTCAACTACGCGACCCTATCGGTTGGGAGGTGTATTGCACTCTAATACACTATAACTCTATGAGGAAATGGCCACCAATTGGATTAAAATGCTTTTTATTGAACAATACGGAAGATACGGGTACTTTTGAGGACCCGTACAGAATTGCAACATCCGTGGCCATGGGGTAGGCACTTTATATTTGAAATGTAACGTTTATTTAGATGTACGGGCCAAAATGGGAAAAGGTACAAACACCAGGTTGAAGTTCATACATGACTGTTATGATAATGATAGTCATGTATCATTGATTGATTGATGTACTTTATTTAGTAAGACATGAGAATGGCAGTACATGGAAGTACAAATTCACAATACCATCAGGGCTATGTCTGGACGAAATGTGATTGGCGGTCTTCATTCATGTAAAGGGGGCGTACGTTTCAGCCAGCCATTCATATGATCTGTCTTCTGAACATACCGTAAAGCAGTCGTTTTCTTCAATAAAACTTTCCTCACTCGGAAACTATAAGGTAAGTTTGATAATTTGAGATCTGATCAATATCTGCAAGCAGGCTATGTGCTAGCTTTGGATCAAGACTAATAGACTATCATAGATAGATGTATTTGTATCGAGTCTGACTTTTACTTTCAAATGTAAAAATCGATAAAATACTCACTATGATAGTCTTGATCCAAGGCTAGCTATATGCAGTCCAAATCTGGGATATTCAGATGAAGAAGAAGGCTATATTTTTACTATTTCGGTTTTGGGGTCGTAGCCTACCACTATTTAGAACTTTGTGCCAAATTGTAACAATAGGCCTATATGCATTGCATTCACACAGTTGACTGTAGGCTATGTATAATCCACACCAATGCATAAATCCACAGATGGCATTTATTCGTCGTATTGAGTTTGTTTGAAGATAAAAGCTGGAAAAACGACTTCAAAATGTTATGTCATTCTGAGCAGTCTCTCTCTCTCTCTCTCTCTCTCTCTCTCTCACTCTCTCTCTCTCACACACACACACACACACACACACGCACACACAAGCTCGCACGCAATGACACTCTCTTGGGGGACTTTTAAGTCGTCAGACTGTGTCACACATGGACACACATTGTTAGCACATTATGTTAATAAAGTGTTAACACTAAACACACATTGTTAACACAAGTAATTGCCTCCCTGCTCTGCAGCTTGTTGTGACTGTGTTAATCCAGCTTGACAAAGTTTGCTCTCCAGTGCATGACTCAGTCACTGCATATCTACTATATGCCATTATTTTTTACCCAACGCCTCACTACTCAGTACAAGATTTTGATTTGATTTGATTTATTTAGCAAAAAATGTAAAAACTGTACAAAAAACAGTACACAAAATATAAAAAGAAAAGTGCCAGGAGGAGGCAAGAAGCCCAAAGGGCTTATACGAGGCCCCTATGTATAACACAGCATTAAAAACATTAATAGAACATGATTTGTAAACAACAAAGATGAAGATTTGTAGCCTCACTAGCCTGTCTAGTGTTGTATTTGTGTATTTGAGAATTTGTTTGGAAGTAATTACTAAAAGGTTTGGGAATGGAGATGGGGGTATGTTAAAATGTATAAATAAAAATGCATATTTGATAAGTATTTGATTAAGCTATATTTCTGTGTACAATGTGTTTATTACAGATGGCAAATGAAGCAAGGCCATGTCCATGTGATATTGGTGACCAGATGGAGTACGGGGCCCTCGGCCAGGAGGTCCAAATAGAGCACATCAAGGCTTACGTCGTAAAGCCGTCCACTGCATCCGACAGAGCCATCATTGTGATACAGGACATATATGGATGGCAGCTGCCCAATACTAGATATATGTCTGATATGCTGGCTGCTAATGGATACATGTGTGTAAAATAAAATCTAATGTTTAATAATCACACTGACATTCACAGACAGTGCAGACTTTTTAAAGCTGACCGGTCTGATATTGTAATGGTGATTGATTTTTTTCTCCTGTTGTGCCATTGATCAGTGCTGTTTGCCCGGATTTCTTTGTGGGGAAGGAACCATGGAGTCCTGCACATGATTGGTCCACATTTCAGGAGTGGCTGGAGGACAAGAAGCCCACAAACATCAACAAGTAACTATTATCATATTTATCTAATTCAACAGTCAGTTTTTATTGTTATTAAACTGAGTTAAATTGAAAGAGCTCTTTTTTCCCTCTTAAAGGGTTAGTTCAGATTTTTTGAGTATTTTCTGTAGGAAATACTTGCCATTAATGTAGTGGTTGCAAAGGTATTAATTGATTGCCCGAGTCCCGTGGTCAGAGTTATGGTCCGGTTCTGATGAATATGAAGTAGTTCCGGTAGATTAGTAGATCTGGTGGGGGCCGCTCATTAAAAATAAATTAATAAAAAAAACTAGCATCATTTGTATTGTTGATGTTTGTGTCCAGAATCACTGCGCCGCGGCAGCCTACTCACGCACAAAATATATGACACAAAAAATAGTACCATGTGACAGAGGGGTCGAAATTGAACGAAACCTACACTATATGGTAGAAATAGGTCAACAATACAAATGACGCTAGTTTTTTAAATTAATTTATATTTAATGAGCGGCCCCCACCAAATCTACTAATCTACCGGAACTACTTCATATTTATCAGAACCGGACCATAACTCTGACCACGGGACTCGGGCAATCAATTAATACCTTTGCAACCACTACATTAATGGTAAGTATTTCCTACAGAAAATACTCAAAAAATCTGAACTAACCCTTTAAAATGCTTTATATCAGGCCCAGCTATACCTGGGTAGCACCACTCAGGACATAAATGATAGCAGTGCTTGACACACATCACTCAGGTCCTCCTGGTTCCACTCACTGGCATGCTTTAATTTACGGTTTTTAGTCAGTAGGAGAACAACCATAATTCAATCAAATATGTGGATTTTGTCAGGCGGTAAATACAATAAAATCAACATTGAAAAGAATTAAAATGGTGACATTCCTGCTTCACTACTTCAACTTTCTCCTTTGTCTGTGTTTCCTGCCTAGAGAGGTGGATGCAGTGCTGAGATTTCTTAAGGAACAATGTCAGGCGAAACACATCGGAGCAGTGGGCTTCTGCTGGGGAGGAGTTGCTACACACTTACTGGCCCTGCAGTATCCAGAGGTCAAAGCTGGAGTCTCAGTTTACGGTAATGTCTATAATACCCAATATGTTGTTCAATTGAGAAGCTGTTAATTTACATTCCACCATTTGCACTCATGACTTCATTCAAATGATTGTAAATTATTACGATAGCTAATACGCTGTTATTACAATGCCTTTGTCATTAAAGCACATATATTATGTTAAAGGAATCTTCAGTATACAATTGCTAGCTTTCAGAGATATGTTTTTGTCATTCCCATGGGGGCAGGTATTATCCGGGAGAGGGAGGATAGATATGAGCTTAAGATTCCAACGCTATTCATCTTCGGTGAGAAAGATGAGGTTATCCCATTGGACCAGGTTAGTATGTTCATACATTATTTTTTCCACGTTTCCACTCTAGCTGTATTCAAGAAAAACAGACATACTGTATGTATGTTTATATAATATATATATACTGTATTTTCCTGTACTATTAATACCCATAATCGTTTCTAAATTCGTAATATAATTTTGTTTTGTACCTGAACTTTTGTAGTGTAACAAAGTTGGGTTGAATTGAATTAGTTGCTTTATATAATTTGCTTCTCTTGCTTCCTCTCGTTAATACCAAGAAATTAATCCACTTGGCATTTGGTCAGATTTGTCTGTGTCCCCTGTCCAACCCATTGCATACAATTCTCAGGACACACAAAAAAAGTTTCAGTTCATCAGTGGCAGAGGAAAGCATAGAAATTGTTCAATGAATTAATCAAACTTTTTTAGAGGAGAGAACATTTTAAAATAAGATACATAACATCCCTTTGTGTAGGAAGGTTTTAATATAGTCTAGAGACCTGGTTTCATTCATATTATTTTTGTCATGCTCTAGTTATAATGTGGTCTTCTCAGGTAAGTGTCCTTGAGGCGAAACTAAAGGAGAAATGCACCGTGGACTACCAAGTGAAGATTTTCCCCGGTCAGGGTCATGGGTTTGTCCATCGCAAAAGAGAGGACATCAATCCCACAGACAAGCCCAGCATCCAGGAGGCTAGGAAAGATATGCTTAACTGGCTGAACAAATACATGTAGAGCTTCAGTGTAAAACCCAGATGATTTGCTCAGGTTAACATTACATGTTATCTATTCACACTTTAGTTTCATAAACTGAAGTGTGAATAGATCTCCCCATTTTTGAAGATCCGGATATTGTCAAGATAATATTACCACCAACATTCCTTTACATACCTGAATACCTTGCTGTTGTACAGAGCAATTAATTGTTTTAGCCAGAATGAAAAGTAGACTTATATCATGGTCCTACAAATTACTTGCCATTGAAACTTGTGTTAAGTATTTCAATACACTTGAATATTAATAATATTTGTAACCAATATCACTTATGCAGGACACCCACTACATTCATATGTATTAACATGTGCATGTTTATCACACTTTTTTTGTTCATCATCAAAGTTCTGTAATACCTGTGATATATGGCCGATCATGCCATATACCAATAAATGACCAAATAAACCAACTTTGAACAGAACATTTTAATGACTTCAGTGCTATAACACGTTGAAAGGGAGGGTTTTTGTATCAAAGGATAAATAACAGTATGTAGAACATTTTGGACAATGCTCGGGGTTAGAACAGGGCCGAGCCTTCACATGTGCACACTCCGCTGGGCTTAGTCCTCAGACTCTCCGGGGCTCCTGATGTCATCTATTTTCAAGATCATCTTCACCACCTGAGTGGCCAGTGAGATCTGCTGCTTCTTGCCAATCAGAGTCTCAATTACATGTTGCTGCTTCATGTCTGTAGTGGAGTAAAAACACAAAGATATTGGTTCATTGACCCAATGTCAAGACACTAAAGTATGTCCCTTCAAAAGTAGACCTATCACAGCTCATGCTACACTAAGGACATGAGAACCACCTTCAGTTTTAGTTAAAAATCTCTGCATGTAACAAATATGTTTAAACAAATCCCAGAGCTGTGCTGTTGCTTTGGTCAGCATAATTAATCATTGTGATGAACATGGACATTAGCATGCACATTGCCATATTTACATCCTGAAAGCTATAGTCATCAATTTGTAAAGTTATTCCTGGAAAATGTACAATGCCAGAAATGATGAATTACGTTGAGCAAAGCAACATTATGGCTCTGTGACAATAGTTGTTTGATGTTGGAATATGAGCTAGATTTGATTTGGCAAAAGCACCCATACTTGTTAAGGAGGATAAATGCTCGTCTTGGCCTATTCATGTCAAGCTGGCCCTATCCTTTAATAAAATTTATCCTACACGTCCATTTTTAATGTGCAAAGAATGTATTATCTTGGTAACAGACAGATAACAGGGGTCCTAAATCTAGAGCTGTCCTGAACTATTATTTTGTTCTTTAAGTTTCAGTCTGCTGAATTAATATTTGAATACATTTCCACCTTTAAATGAATCACATTTGGCTACTTCTATCCTCTCCACTCTCCCCTGATTCCTTCCCCTCCCTCTCAACAGAGTCTGGACCTCCTCCAATCTCCCCACTGTTTCATCTGTATCACAGCCAGCACACCTGTGTCCACCAGCTCCTTGGTTATCTGAAACCGTCAGAGCTGAGTGAACACATCTCAGAGAAGCTGAAAGGAAGAGGCACAAGATGGGGCTTTCACTCCCTCCTCTCTGCCTTCTCCCTCTCACTATCCACTGCCATGTCCTCTTACTACTACGAGTAAAGATGTCTGTCAATCAATATGACACCAACAAGATTCAATGTTCTGCCTCTAATCCAATGAAGGGCTTTTCCACCTTCTCCTCCCTCATTAAATTGCCCCTAATCTTTTCCCCATTCATTCCCACCATCAATACATCCTTAACCTCACTCAGGCTACGTCCCATCTGCCTTCAAGTCAGCCACAGTTACTCCACTCCTCAAGAAACCAACCCTGGACCCCCCAGACGTCAACAACTACAGACCGCCATCACTCCTTTCTCTGCTAAATGCCTAAATTGTCAATTGCACTTGTACTTAAGTCCTGCCACATGAAGCTGGTTACTTACCATTGGTGTTAAGGTGGAGGCAGTCAATGCCCAGGTAGGCGTTGTTCTCTGCGACTTGTTTGGCTCTGACCTCTGTCATGGTCTTGATGGGGTTCAGCCCACTGTTCTCAGCCAGTGCCATTGGGATTACCTCCAAGGCATCTGCAAACGCCCTCATGGCATATTGCTCCAATGACGGGCACTAGAAGAGAGATGCGCTAGAGTCAGGTATCCATGGGCATAATGTGTGTTCAGTGCATCATCTACAGATTAAAATCAAACATCTTTAACACTGGTGATTTAATTCACTCATTCATTACTTCCAATTACTTTTCCTGTGCCATTAGAGAAATCACCTATTATATAGTACTAGCATGAAATGAAAGTCTGAATACAATTGTATTCCTGCTGTAAATGACTGAACACCACTATTTCAGATGCTATAAAAACATGACATTGCCAATGTATCAGTCATAAAGACTACAATGTTTCTTATCCTGAGTTGCTCACTTTATCAGCTGCCTTGTTGACAGCCAGGGCACATGCAATCTCAGAGGCTCCTCCACCGTAGACAACACGGTTGTCTCTGACCAGGTTGCGGATCACACACAGAGCATCATGGAGGGCACGTTTGGCCTCTTCAATGATCTAGCAGTAAAGAAAACACAAAATAAATCATTGTCAATCATCATCTAAATAACCTAACCAACATCTGATTCTGCACCAGTCTAAAGAACTTGTAAATGGTTTCTGCGGATCACCAATCCTGGACATTTTAAATATTCAGAATCGCTGGTAAAATGTATAAAATGACGAAAGGAGTTGGCTAGCGGAAGCCATCATTTTGTATGAATTATGTGCATGATCCACACAGGATAAACCTATAATCACAACTCCAAGTTACTGAAGGCCATTTCACTTGTTTTTTATGAGCGCTAAATTGTCAGAAAAGGATTCAAATTACTGCCTACTGGACGGTAATAACATTGACAGGGATGTGGCAGTTTGTGTTTGGAAAAGTAATTTGATCCCCAGTGAAAATTACATTAACAGGCCTCTCCCAGTATCATTAGAGCTTCTGTTGGAACAGGACAGAATGGCCGATGTAGAATTGACTAGAACTACGTTCAGGTTTTGCAATGTGGAAAGAGGGATATTTATTTGAGCCAGAGTACAGCGACGAGGAACTACAAGGGAGACAACAACAAGCGAATGAAGCAGCGGCCTAATAGTCAGAAGTGCAATTCATCATGGTATGAATGAATTCACCTTTCCCTTTGTGGTTCGGTTTACTTTTTTGTATGCCAATGGTACCAGCTAGTCTTCCTGGGGTCCGAAAAATCCCTTACAACACACACACAGTGGAGAAGCTTGTTTTCCAGATGGAAATCTGGAATTTCACTTTTCATTTTGCACTCACCATCTTGTTGCCTCCGCGGATAAAGATGGTCACAGCTCTTGAGTTTTTGCATTCCTCGATGACCAGCATGCGATCCTTGGTGGTGCCGAAGCAGATCTCCTTCACTAAACCGGCTGAGCCGAGCTTTTCAGGGGTCAGTTCGGAGAACCGTGGCACAATGCGGCCACCAGTAGCAATGGCGATCAACTGTGGAGGAAACGCATATAACATTTTTATACATTTGGACATTGACAACTCAGTGGCCTTGTGGTTAGAGTGTCCAGCCGTTAGAGTGTCCAGCCGTTACAATGAAATCATTTAATCTATACAGACTTTAAGCCAAATTCAGTGACACAGCAAGTGTTAAATGTGTTCCTGAGTACATTAGTTTATAGTTTGTGTACACAAAGCGATGATGTTAGCCTTTTTCTGCCTCACCTCGATCTCAGGCCCGCCGACCCAGCGAATGGCAGGCAGCTCACACTGAAGAAGAAGGTGGTTGGCCTCGTCATCAAAGCCCCACTGACATATGGCCAGGTTGGCTCCCGCGTCTTTCACCTGCATTAAGAAATATATACATCGTTTTGTAGTACATCATGATTAACAGTAAAACAAATACTTGAAGCACTCATTCAACATTTGTAGAATGGATTGATTTCCGTTTGAGTAGCAAGTGATAGTACACAGTAAATGTTAAGGTCTGGATCCCAAGTATACATCACTCAGTTACTCTGAGTTAAATTAACACTTGTGGATTTTACTGTGTAGTATTTTTGGTTTCTGGAATATGAATTTAACAGTACATATTTGGATATAATATGGCATCATTACCGTTACTCTACTGGAGACCTGTCTAATTGCTGATGGATGCTGACTACTAACCTGATTGATCATCTCCAGGAACTTCTCCTTCTCATACTTCTGCAGGGCTTTGTACTCCTCCACAGAGGTCACATCCAACTTGTGCTTGGTCTTGGGCTTAGGGGGCTCAAACGGGCAGGTAAGGATTGCAATCCTTGTGTTTCTCAAAACCTGTCCACGAACAAAGACATTGCTTTTACTGGCAGCAGTAAAAAGAATGGGAGAAAATGCAGTGACTTAAAAAGGTCTTTGAGTCTTTTGAAACATTTCCATTATTGCCTTTTCCTTCAGTTTTCTTAGGTAGAAGTCAGTCAGATAAATTTCCCTTTACGTATTGTCAGCTATTTAATTGTCTTGTACGAGACTACAAAGAATAAACTTGCTCATTGCTTGTGTGCGTACCTTGGGCATCTGTGGGTGGCTGAATTCTTTGTCCACGATGACTCCCTTGATGAGCTGCGTGTCCTCCAGCTTTCCTCCCACCTTGCCCTCCATCTTGATCAGCTCAAAGTCCACATCCTTCCTTGACATGTCAGCCACAGTGAGGATGGCATTCACTGCAATCTCAGCCATTTGTCTGTGGCAGCGGTTGATACTGAAAGGAAAAAAGGTGATATTTCGATAAGACATCTCCAACAGTCTAGGCGGCAAAATGGCTGGAGTGAGGAGCGAGACAGCCATCTCTGGCTGTATACATAAGTTGAGTTTTTGGGGCAACCAACTACCCAAGAGCAGCCACGTGACAGATTTATGACAGCATAATAAAATAACTTTGACATTTTAATCAGTCCCTAAATTAATGCAATACTATTGAAAACAAATCTCAAGGTTCTCGATTTGATCATTAGAAATAGCCAACCAAGCCAAGTTAGTAATATAAACCTCCCTGTTAACAATTTGCACAGGTAGGGGGCAATTCAGTCAAACTGGCCTGCCTGGCTAGCAGAAAACGTGTGAAAATGCAGGCAAACAAAGTGAAGCAACGACCAGGGGTCAAACAATCGATCCCGTTTACTTTTATATCAAATCACTGAAAACAGAAGTACTGTCCGGATGGATACTCACACTTTGGATCCCAGAGTTGTCATGGCCGTCTGGATGAGAGGCTCTATGTTGTTGGGGTCAAAGGGGAAGGTCTCGCCAATCCTGTCCAGCTCCGCGATCGCCACACGTGCAGCCTGGTCGAAGCCGTCAGAGATACGAATGGGGTGGATGCCACGGTCCAGCAACTGTTCCGCCTCCTCTAGGAGAGCTCCAGCCAACACTGATGGAGGAAGAAGAGGAGAGAGTTAAAAAGAGGCTAAAAATGTAAATGTCACTGCATAGTAAAGAAACCAGCCAGAAACACACTGTGCTGGTCTGAAATAGGCATACCCACAAAAGTACACGTCAAAGTACACGTCAAGGTGTTTCAGATGCTTTGTACACAAACGCAGCGCTACTGGTGTGAATTTGGCATTAAAGTGTCAACTTTGAGTCTCCTCCGAGACATTAGCATATTTCCGCCGGTCATCAAATTATTTTTATTCATTAATAACTCAGATCCACTGACCCTCCATAATTGGGCAAGGCTCATTTCATCAACGTGACGTCACAGCCCCACAGGGAGCTTTAAGAATGATCACCCTCAATTGATTCAGGAAAAAGGTTTGTACAGTTTCAAGGCCAACTGTATTAAAGTGTAATCAATTAAAAGTTTCCTGCCTTTCCCATGTAGAGAGCCCCTGCTAACTGCCGATTTTAAAAACTCAAGTTTTCTGAAAATCTTCAATTATTTATTAAAAAAATATAAGAAAAGATGCAGATGCTTTCCCGGTTTTAAAAAGGTATAACAATGTATAGGCTTTCCCGGTCTTAATGGGTTAATGGAAAGCTGCCCAGATATCGTCTTCCTCCTTACCAACTACCCCAGTGGTTCCATCACCAATTTCATCATCCTGGGACTTGGAAAGCTCCACCATGAGCTTGGCAATCTGGTGGTCCACATCCATCATGCTGAGAATAGTGGCTCCGTCATTTGTGATGGTCACTTCTCCGTCTCTGTCAACCATCATCTTGTCAAGGCCTGGTCAGAGAAAACGGGAGAAAACTGTTCAAATACATGCAATATACTGAGAATCAAGGACAACAATTTATTTTTATAGATAATCCAAGCAATTGAATTTCAGTACAGAAGTTTAGTAAATGAGTCCATCTCAACTGGTCTCTTTCCATAGGTGTGATGAGGATAAAACGTCGTTTGTACTCACCGTTTGGTCCCAGGGATGTTTTGAGCGTTGAAGCAACTGCTTTGGCTGCCATGATGTGAGACTGCAAACCACAAACACAACAGTGTCAACTAACCTATATATATATATATATATATATATTTCTTTTTTAAAACATCAGTTTCTTTTTTATACATAAGATTAGTTGAAACAGCAGTTGAAACAGCAGAATTCAGGGGAATGACTTGACACATCATGAATGGGATGCGTCACAGATTGTCACTTGAAACAATGCCCGCACTTCATTCACTTTAATCACTACAATTAAAATGTCCACATTTCTATCGCTACAATAATGTCCACACTTGAATAAGACAAAATGGCCATGCTTCATTCTTTGAATTTTCTAGTTATAATATGCACACTTCATTCACTCGAATGAGTTATGTCCATACCTAATTATTTGGATTATTAGCAATAATGATGACCACACCTTCAACATGCAGCATCATTCTAATGACCCATTCTTTAAGACTCCATAAAGGGTTGGGCGAAAAAAAGATGGGGGAAAGGATTAGACTATTTAGATAACGGGCCAGATCTCTTGTTAATGTTGGGTTGCATCCTTTCTATTGTACCTCAAATCCTGTAAACATGCGTTTCTGTTATTGCAAAACTGTATGAATTTTGAAATTCATAAATAAATAGTTTAAAAAGCTAAACAAAAAAAACATGCAGCATCATTCTCAACCCCTGAGACACAGGAGCACATGGGCTTGTCATGCTAGCATGCAGGACCAGGGAGGCTAATCTCATCCATCAGAATCCAAAAACATGACCAGAGAGCTTTTCACCTAAACAAAAGGGTACCGATGGAACAAACCAGGGTAAAGAAACTATAATTCAACAGCTATGTTAGTTGTTTGAACCATGATGACCATGCATCCAGTCAATTAAGCTAGCAGCATGCGTCACTAACTGTTAGCCCATTGTACCTTCAGTGCGTCCAGGCCCGTCAGCCGGGTCTTCTTATCCTGGTCTTTGATGATGATAAACGGCCTTCCATACTCATCGAACGCGAGGTGCCCCATGCTCGACATGTTGAGCGGAGGATTGGGGACGCTTAAAGCGTCTTACGGGTCAAAATAGTGGCCTTTTCAGAGATATGAAGTCGGCGTGTGTTGAGATGCAAGCCGTACGGGGTTGCCGGCGACTTCTAGAAGGATCTTTGGGGCGGGGACAGTGTTGCCACATAAATAGAGAAGAAAGAGAGAAATAAGCAGCCAGGTCTATGAAAACAATCCCAAAAGAGGCCACATGAGTGATTGATTTGATTGAATACTTTATTAGCAGTTTGCAAAAAAAAAAGCACAGAAATTACAGTTCATTACAAAAGGATGCTAAAAGGATTAAACCCAAGAAAGAACTGGCTTGTTTACATTGGGGTCCTGTGTATTCAATTAACCGAATAAGTGAGTGTATCGAATGAGAATCGAATGAACACTCATCTATTTGAAAATAGCCGATCTACAAGCTTGAAGCTCTCAATGTGTTGTGAACTTGTAAATCTGCTATTTTCAAAATAACATTTTTGAATCTTTTCTTAAACATTGTAACAACTAACAACACAAATCTTGTATGGGGGGTCCCTGGCACGAAATATTTTCAGATGGGGTCTGCGGACAAATACATGTGTGAGAGCCACAGGCACAGGTTTAAACAACATTTGGAAGCAAGCCCCCAAAAAACCGCAGCCCACGACGACCATAGTATAATGACCAAAACAACTACCAATAATTATGTACAAGCAACTTTACAGAAAAACAAGCCCAATGTCGCTTATAATAATAGGACATGGCAACAACTGACTGAGACTAGACCAAAAGCGATGAGTTGCACGCTGGATTGGCAGCTTTACACGTCACTGATCCGGTCTGGGTGTAGAGCGGATACGGAAATGGTACATGCATGATGTGTGTGCTTCAAATTACCGGATACAGTAGGCGGGCTCTAGACCAGATTAGACTGGTTCATTGGGAATAGAAACCAGGTATTATTCCCCACATACTCGAGGTTAAAAGTAATGCAGATTACTGAATAAATAGATACAAATAAATAATGTATGATAGAAACCATGGGTCTGAAAATACGTTCAAACGTTCAAAGTCGTTTTTTTTTATTCACATCTTTAAGTGTAAATCTTTATGTATTTCTCTTTGACACCTTTTTCTAACATGGTTCCGTCCAATCTCGTGAGATCACGGGCTGCTGCACAATTGTATCTCGCGTGAATGAATCAATGGAGAAAGAGTCCAGTCCACACATGGACAGGCAGTAGGAGAAGCATTGTTTTTGGAGGTGCAAAACAAACTTTTACACATTCCGAGTTAGTTATAAATGTCACTGAATAATTGGTTGGAAAAGTTTTTTTGACTGACAGCTGAGCTGACCACCAGGGCTGACACCGTCTAAGTGATGATCATCATCAGTTGTTTATTGGCTCTGGTCTAGCTGTAGTATACAACCCTCGTAGACGTATTTATGATTCTGACGTTTTCAATCTACGAGAGTTGTAGGGTGCACTTCCTATAGTGCTTTGGACTTTCTGCACTATGCCCCGTAGACACTCCAAACATTGTACAAAATGAAAATAAAGGCGCTTACCGCCGAGCCCCAAATGTTAACTACTTCTACGGGGTAGTAGTGTAATGTAATAATCCATATCTTTCAATAAAGAAGTGTTTTAATGCCGTCTGTGGCCGATTCTGTCGGAAGTTCCCAATGGGCGGTAGTGACGTGAGTGAGGGGGCGCATCCGGTGGAACCCGGAATTACACTAAATGTAAACAGGAAGTAAACGAGGGTGAAAAAATGGCGTTCGGCCACAGACGGCATTAAAACACTTCTTTATTGAAAGATATGGATTATTACATTACACTACTACCCCGTAGAAGTAGTTAACATTTGGGGCTCGGCGGTAAGCGCCTTTATTTTCATTTTGTACAATGTTTGGAGTGTCTACGGGGCATAGTGCAGAAAGTCCAAAGCACTATAGGAAGTGCACCCTACAACTCTCGTAGATTGAAAACGTCAGAATCATAAATACGTCTACGAGGGTTGTATACTACAGCTAGCTCTGGTCCATAGCGTTAGAATGAGTTCTCCTTAACGCTATGTTACGTTGTAGCCGTTGCCCGCAGACCCGCGGTCGCTCAGGCCGCGCAGCCTCTCGTCTGTAGTAAAAAACAAAAAATACACCTTCGCTACTCACCAAAACAAATGCGATTATAAGATGTTGAAAGACTACTTTCCTTAGTGGGAACACTCGGAGCCCCCCACCTCACGTATACAATACACTTTTTTTTGGTCAGAAAAGAAAACATTTCACCGGAAGGAAATGTTTTAGTTACTCCACTGCGCCCTCTACAGATTTGGTCAAAGGATTTTTTTCTTCTATCGACAACATTTTTTCCTTCCGGTGAAATATTCTCTTTTCTGGTCAAAAAAGTGTGTTTTAGACGTGAGGTGGGGGGCTCCGAATGTTCCCACTAACCAAATTAGGCTTTCAACATCATAAAACCGTCTTTGTTTTGGTGAGTAGCGAATGTGTATTAAGGAGACCTCCTTCTAACGCTATGGTCCATAACATGTGTACCAGAGCTAGTTTGCCATTTACAACAATACCATTCATTTATAGTGTAACTGTGTAACTAAAGCAGCACTACTGTCTATCTGTAGAGAAGACAAGTAGCGCATACACATAGTGACAGAAATTACTTGTCAAAATAAAGATCTCCAATCCACGTGCTCATCTTATACAACCAGTCCTGTGTCTGGACGTCAAATGTGACGTTATGTCCCGGGGGGTGGTACTATGGTGGTCTTCTTGAGGGTGCTTTTAAAAGATCTCCACAATGTGGCAGAGAATATTCTGTGGCAGCGGCTCTGTTTATTGTCCACACTCTCAGCTACTAGGTAAGAGTATCATGACGCTAATACGTTTACTCTGTGGCAGCCAGTGATGGAAGAAGTACTCAACATGTTTTACTTAAGTAAAAGTATCAATACCGCAATGTAGAAGTAGATGTCCCGTAGTGGAAAGACTGGTGACGCGAGGTTAGATGTCCCGAATACAATATTTACTCGAGTAAAAGTATCGGTATCAAAATGTACTTAGAATACCAAAAGTAGAGTACTCATTGTGCAGAATGTTCAATTTAACAAGTTCAAAATGTATAAACAAATCTTTAGAAAATGGGTTGCATCGCGATGCATTGTGAGCTTGTAGATTATTATTTATTTTTAATTATACTACTTTCAAATGGCCAAAATATTTACGGCTGAAGTGGTTACTGTATGTTTTGTAATAATAATCAAAATCTACAAAGTAACTAGTAACTAAAGTTTTCATATAATTGTAGAGGAGTAAAAGTACAACATTTTCCTCTGAGATGTAGTGGGGTAGAAATAAAAGTATTGAAAATTGTAAATACTGAAGAAAGTAAAAATTGTACTTAAGTACAGTACTTGAGTACATGTACTTAGTTACTTTCCACCACTGGTGGCAGCTAAAATCATTTTTTTTAAATCATCAGCAATGATCTGATGATGAGATTCCTTGCAAATTTGTGAAATAATTTGGTTGTGTTTCTTTCTATTGCAGAATGCCCTGTGAAGTGGACCGCCGGTTCTTGATTTTGTATGGTTCTCAAAAGGGACAGGCCCAGTCCATTGCAGAGGGGATAGCTGAAGAGGCAGGGCAACACGGACTGGTCGCTGACATTAGCTGCTTGGACCAGAACAAAAAGGTAGTTCACGGACTAACTAGTATGTGTAAAATTTGCAATCAGATCAGACTAAATCCTGCATGAGTTCATGCTGTTCTGCAGAAGGGTATATATCACAATATTTCTTACCAAATACCTCAATATTGATATTGTGATGATAATTGGTGTTTTCACAAAGTATTTACATAATGACATTTTTGATAAATAATCATGATTAATGCCTAAATATGTAAAGGCAAATAATAGAACCGCTAGAACAGTCAACAAGTCAGAAAATGTCATCACTTTGCTTTAATATAGCCTTTAAAACCAGGAAAATACATTTACGCCATATATATATATATATTATATTATGATTATATATATTATATTACCGGTATGACAATACAAAATCCCAGACAATATCTAGTCTCATAATATATCATAATATCAATATAATATCAACATATGGCCCAGCCAGTCCTGCTAGTAAGTAACCCAACATTAATGTTAACAACACCACTTGCTGATAATTCTTTGACTGTTTCCAGTATGACTTGGAGAGGGAGAAAGCTCCAGTGGTATTTGTTGTGTCTACTACTGGAGACGGGGAGCCACCAGACAACTCACTCAAATTTGTGAGGGGAATCAAGAAGAAGACGCTTGCATCAGACCATTTAAAAAACCTTTGCTATGCTCTTTTAGGTAAGCTACTACTGCATTGGGGTCTGTGGTCTATCTATAAATCAATTAATGAATGTACACATTGAACACATAGTCAGACTGTCAATCTATGAAAACAGTTGTTTACAAAAAAACTTTAATTTTTTGAGTGCAAAATGTTCTCAAAGGGTAACCGGTCTAGGTCACAACTATAAAAGGAGAATTTTGCAAGCACTCTCGTTGTCATTCGATGAACATACTGAATTTGTGCCGCATTCTTTCTGGTTATTTATAAACGGATTGCATAAACCTGAGTGATACATTTAGTTGCGCGCGGGTGTCGTGTACTGAAAATACCAGATCTACAACGTGTCACAGATTGATGTGTTGTGAGCTTGTAGATCTGATATTTCAAGTGCACAACACCGGTGTTCAACCAATTGTAAATCAAACCATTTAAATCACCGTTTTCCAAATGTTCGCAGACCAATTTGTATGGGTCACGAGTAAAAATCCCCTTGTTTCCGTTTCCTACATTTAAAAAAAGAAATATATTATTTCAAAAGATTAAAAAAAAAGGTTTAAACTAAATGAATCACAACTTGTCATCAATTAAAAACAATTCCAGCAAGTATTTCATAAATAAAATGAAAAATTTGAATAGATTTTTTTAAGAAGTACTGAAAATAGCAGCTCTACAAGCTCACAACGTGGCGCGAAGTGACGCTGAACTTCCTGAGTCCCTCAGGCAGTGCCTGCAACTTTGTTTTTGTTTGATGGCTCCTATTATGTCAACAATATTAGATAGTAAGTTAATCTCGGATCGTTTACAGTTTTGATGTCACAATGAACTTGGGTTAACTTGCCAGGGAAACGAAGCAAGATGGCCACAGCTGACACTGACGTGATGACGGAAGGCGTTAACCCACCCTATGTATATAAGACTCTGTATCTCTGTTTAAACTTCAGAAGAATATATCTGGAACCTCGCTCTGAGAATTTCCAACGCTCGTAAGATCTCTTCTCTGGCATAAACCCAAATATTAATTTTAATATAAGTGGTTTCCTCTGTTTATTGATGTAATTAATTCATATAGTGATGGATAGATATGGATCGGTATTTACTAGAGAAAAATAATGTTATAAGACGCGTTGTGAGGTTGTAGATCTCCTATTTTCACTAGTTTGGGTCTTGGGCAAACGTCTAATTTCTCTTTTGGGCCTTGAGCTAAGAAGTTTAAATAACCCCTAACACAGGCTTTGTTGTGTACACTTCAGCCTTGGGAGACACAAATTATGCAGATTTCTGCAACTGTGGGAAAACAATTGACAGTCGTCTACAGGAACTTGGAGCCAAACATTTCTATGCGACAGGACATGCAGACGATGGTGTAGGGTAAGTGTGTGTGTGTGTGTGTGTGTGTGTGTGTGTGTGTGTGTGTGTGTGTGTGTGTGTGTGTGTGTGTGTGTGTGTGTGTGTGTGTGTGTGTGTGTGTGTGTGTGTGTGTGTGTGTGTGTGTGTGTGTGTGTGTGTGTGTGATTTCATGGACTGCATTTCACAACTGTAGCCAGGTACTTTCCCAAGTTGACCTGGTAGCCTACTTACAATGCTCTGGTATAACTGACATTATCAGGCTCCGTCTCCTTGTCACCTTGTGGACTTTGCTGTTTGTCTTTGCTCCAGGCTGGAGCTGGTTGTGGACCCCTGGATTGAAGGACTGTGGGAAGCAATCAGAAGTGCCTTATCAATCATGGCCACTGAGAAGGACACGTATATAAAGGAAACTCCCAGTCTATGTCTTCCGGATGTCAAACTAAGCCTGCTAAGTCTCACCGACACTGACAGTCAGAACTCTGACCCAGGCAGAGAGCCTTTAGCAAGCGACTCCAAGTCAGTATTTTTGGCTGCAGCACAAACGACTGTTTCCGACCCCAGACAAGCATCTTCGTCGGATAGCCCTGGGGTATCGTCCGGGTCAGATGGCGTTGCTGATGTTTCTAAATCGGCACCAGAGACACAGACTGGGGATTCTGGAGTCCCCGATACTGAGGCGCAGGCTTCACTGACACGCTCCCTCCCACCTTTGTCACAGTCCGCTCTGAACGTTCCTGCGCTGCCCCCTACCTTCCTGGATGTCTTACTTCAGCAAGACAAAGTAGAGGAGGTGAGGTTTGCTGCTGCACACAAAGGCCAAATTCAGTGTTTGTTTTGAACATACACAGTATAAAGGAGGGTTATACTCACATTTTTTCTGAAAGAGTTTGATTTGTAGATTGAAAATGCCATTTGGAACTTCACAAATACAAATATAGGTCTGTTTTAATTACAAACATTACCAACGTAAACAAAGCTATTAGATGCACAAAATGTAGCTAATACGGTTTAAAATAATACATTTCTGTTTTCTATTGTTAACGTTAGTCCTTCAAGAGCTGAGTCAGTCACCACGAGATAATGAAAACATGTATCCACTATTTTATTACATTTTATTTTTGGTGGTGAGGCTACCCATTTGTTCTATTTGCGTGTCTCATTTGACCTTTAATAATTGTCTGAGAGAGCTCTGCGTTATTCCCTCATGATACTGCAGTACCTCTTTTGGCTTTGTTTATTTGAAATAAATATTGTATTTCCTCAGAGCTCTACTCTACTGAATACAGAAATGCTTCAGGAGGTGCCCATATCCAGGGCTGTACAGCTGACCAGAGGGGATTCAGTCAAGACAGCCCTTCTGTTAGAGCTGGACATATCTGTAAGCGCCACAGCATAGTAGTGTACACCAACATTGTATTACTGTGTTTGTCTTTTCTTTTGTTCTAAATGATGAAGGGCTACAGCCAGCATGATATTGCAGAAAGTCTGCTGTGTGCATTGTAGTAAGCAGTATGAGTTATGTCTTCAGGCCTCTTGCTCCTCTGCTGCAAAACCGATTGCAGCCTGTAAACAAAGACAAAGTATAACACCAACTTGAAATGTTTTGTTTACAATGTTCCCTTTTTTTCTGTATTCAAGGCCAATCCCACAATGACCTACCAGCCGGGGGATTCGTTTGAGGTGCTATGCCCCAACAGAACGTCTGAGGTACAACAGCTTCTCTGTAGACTGGGCCTGCAGGAGCAGATGAACCACCTCGTCCAGCTCTCCCTGCGCAAAGACACCAAGAAGAGAGGTAATGTGCAGGATGGGTATTAAATCTTTTCCACATGCAACCAAAAGACCTGATATTTGCTCTAAAGGAACATTAGGACATTGGATTGGACATTCATGAGTCATTATGTTCACTCAGCTTTTGTTGACAGTGGTCAATAGTTTACCCACTTTTCATCTTCTGAGTTTTGGATTGTTAGCTTTATGGCATTCATGTTTGTTACGGTGTCATGAACATGCGATGATGATTTTGTCTGTGTTTTTGTCTCCCTGCGTGTAGGTGCCCAGGTCCCCTCCTATATCCCTGAAAACAGCACTCTGCAACACCTGCTCACATGGTGTCTGGAGATAAGGAGTGTGCCTAAGAAGGTGTGCTATTCTTAAACTCTATGGTAAAAGTTTAAGCCGCCTGCAATACTGTGTCTGTAAAAGCACTAGGTATACTTCTTGTAAGCCCCTATTCACGGCAATTATTTGTAGTTGTAATAATTAGGGGAGGGGAAGTTTTTGAATATCAACAAATATTATTTCAAGTTGTAATTAACCGGAAACTGTTATTTCAAGTTGTAATTAACCGGAAACTGTTGCATTTGGAAACTGTTGCATTTCAGGTACTAGTTTAATTGGCAACACTATTCTTACTGCTGAGCACAGTAATAGTCACAGTGTTTTTAGCTTTTTACCCCCTTTTCTCCCCAATTTTAGTTCTTATGCCAATTAATTCCTCCCCACACACATTTGTGTGTTGTTGTCACTGCTGTTGTGTCCTACTGACTAACCTGCCAGTAAGGAGCCTCCATCCTACTCCTCCTGCTCAACACTCCCTGCTGACAAGATTACGTCGAGTGACAAATATCGCCCTCTCCTCCGGGCTTCCCTCCCCCGAACACGGGCCAATTGTGTTTGTATAGACCCTCGACAAAGCCGGATGCACCGCGGTGGATTCAAACCCCCAACCTGGCAGGCACTTTACCACTGCGCCACCCACTCACAGTTTAGCATTGCTTTGTGGCTCAACAACCAGCCAACTATGGAGAGGCTTTCACACAGAGACCTCTCCCTGACTTCCCTTCCTCAGTGCAAAGAACCATAGAGGAATCCTGTCCCCCCTATGCAGGATATACACTTAACACACCACTACAGGTGCAATTCATTATATCCTCAAATTGATGCTTCACTGCAACCTAAATTAATGACCCAGAAACATCCCATTCATCACAGCCATACACACTCAGAATATATTATTATCTCAACTGATCAGTATGCATTTGGGACTTAACAGAATAAAGAATGCAAATTAATTTAAATGAATTGCAAATTAGCTAGATATTTACAATTCTCTCATCTTGGGATTAAGTAATTTAGTCTGCACCATATCTATGGCATCACTTCTAAAATACTGGGCCACTGGCCTGTTTCTGTTGGGTCCCCATTTTACAAAAGCTCCAGTACATTTTAATGAGCTCAGGTGAGACTGGATTTTCTAAGTTTGGCTCCCAGAAAGTGCCAAAATTTAAGCTTCATATTCTGCTATGGTAATAGGGATTCAATTCTACATCAGGTGTGCGGAGGTCATAAATGGTTGTATTCTGGAGCCGTGTGTCTATAAAAGAGGACCATGAGGACATTTAGCTGAAGGGATTCTAAAGTGCTGTTGGTGTCCATTAAAATTAATTGCATTCTTTGGATTGACAACATTGTTGAACATGCTGTAAATGTGATGACTGCCGATGGCTTTTCTGGCAGTCTCATTTGCAAGTGTGGCGTCGGCATGCCACAAGACATTGAAGTTCGTATTACCATAACGTGTGAAATTTACGTGTTATCACAGGTTTTTATTTGCGAAGACGTGATCAGACAGGAGCCCAGCATATACAAACTGGTAGATTGTGCTCCTAAATGAGAACAGAAGTGGATGTGTGCCTCTGGGGGAAAATAAAATACTGACACCACTGACTAAATGAGATGCAAACCACCACACTACTTTTCTTTCTGTCCCTTCAGGGGTTTGTCAGAGCTTTGGTGGAATATACAGGGGACAGCATGCAGAAGAGAAGACTGCAGGAGTTAAGCAGTAAACAAGGCTCTGCCGACTACAACCTGTTTGTGAGAGACCCAAGCCTCAGTGTGTTGGACCTGCTCACTGCTTTCCCCTCCATCTCGCCTCCTCTCAGCCTCCTCATAGGTCAGAATGACAAACATTTATATATTGTCTTTCAGCAGTCTTTTGGTGGGTGGGAGAACCCTGCATGTTTCTCAAAGTATGGGCCTTCATACTTAAATGCCAATATGCCCACGGGAGAATTCGAGCCCATTGACGTATGACGGGTGTCGCATTTCTTTCTGTTTTATTTTTGTAGGTGTCTTATTTCACATTGGGATAGTTTTTCATTTTGTAACTTTTGCTTGGCATTTATGCCAAGACTTTATTTCAAAAGTCTGCTCTGCTCTGTCTCCTTCATCTTTTTATATGGGAAAAACAATATAACACCCTGGTATTTTCAGAGTTTTGATGATGGAAAGAAATGGTACCACCAAAGCATTTTCACATTTATTTTCTGGACTTTCTGTAGACATTTATTAAGTGAGTTACGATACAATGCCTTTATAACCAGATGCAGACTTTAGAGCATTTTGAATCAGATGTGATTCATTGAAGATATTGTGCTGGGATGGAGACTGAGATGGCTTTTGACTGTAAACCACACCTGGGAAAAACTATCAGTGGAATAATAAACTCCATTCTTTACTTTTGAAAGGATCCAACATTATGTCAAGTTACACCAAGTGTCCTTAACCAATAACAAATGTAGTCAAGAGAGGTCTGTCCGTCTAGTATATTTGCATTCACTAGGGGTCAGTATAACCCCAGGAAAGTATGGTTCTTGTTTGTTGTCAGCACTAGTCATTACCCATATTTACATTAAATGGCCAGCTAGAGATTCCAGAGCTTCTCAAAATGATAAACATTGATTCACTGGTGTAATTATTAACCCCATTAGACACAAATATGAGATTTTGAGAAAATAATGACCTGACCATGTCAAAAGATAACAGTTTTTTTCCCTCCTTCCCTGCTAATGACATTGATCAGTTGTTTCTCTCTGCATTTCCCTCTGTATTTCCCACTATCACCTTTGATCTTTTAAACTAACGCTTAGTGAAACAATGTTTTCAATGAGTTCATTAGAGATTTGGCTGGTCATTCAATATACATCCTAATATCCTTTGACTGAAAACTACCAGACAGTGAAATGAGTTGGCTACAACTTTACATACAACTTGAATTGTCCTCTAAAACAGCTGTGTCACAGTTCTTGGCCTACCCAATGTCAGTTATTTCTGGCCTCTGTATGCCAACCGCAGCACCTTTTCTCTGTGGTGAACCGATGCAGAAATTGGCAATCAGGACATTCGTGCCCCCGTGAAAAATGTGCTGCTGGAGGCACTTCGGGGCAACAGCTGTTGTCCAGAAATGTGGCGGTCCATTCATCGGTCAGCGGATGAGCTTCACAAGGACATAATGCAGGGTCACCTGAGGAGCCATAGGTTAATGGTCAGCCCTTACTCTTGGTGACACTGTTGAAGCAAATGAACACATTACTTTACCGTTGGTGCTTGCTTAGCTTGACCGAAAGTGGAAGGGGTTTGCTGATTGATGTTATTATGCCATTATACGCTAACTATAAATAATGAGGAAAGAGGCGTATGCATCCAGATGTCTGTGGCCCTGTGCCTGCAGGGTATAAAATAGGTAGGTAAATTGGTTCCTGGATTTAATGTCCTTGTAATGTGGAACAGGTGGAAAAACCCTCTGGATTGATCGCTTGCACAATGAACAACGCAGAACTGAATCATATCTAGTCTGGGCATCTTTTGTTTAAGCTGTAAGCTTAAATGAGATTGTATGAGAAATATCTATAGATCTGGTGTAGCGTGACTGGTAGAGCGTTACGCATAACAATGTGTCAGTATCCAAGGAGTCTTTGATATATATAAACATCTAAACACCCGAGAAAACCCTGACATTTCAAAGTCTTATTTTTCCCCTTATGGGAAAACACATGAAGTGAGAAAATCTCACAGAATCAAGATTTTATATAGATTTATTCCAATACCATGTTTTTTTCCCCCCTCCCGATACTCTTGTCTTTACAGAGAAGAGTTCCCTTGAGAACAAAAACTGCATTGAGCACAGTATAAATTTGATGTGCCTCCATACACACATCCATAGTTTTTCACGCATTAATTAACGGTACCTCTGCATACAGACTAGTGGGACATTAGAGCTTGAATTCTGTGCAGCAGCGACGTTGAAACCCAGCGATCATAGCCGCTAGATCAGAGATGGTTCTTAGCCATCTCGCACGAGTCACTTGCAGAACTTTGAACTCTGAAGGGTTAAAAGTGATATTATATCCCATGTGTCAGCAGCAGCAACAGTATCGTCAGCGCCAGCAGTGGGAGAGAGATGATGGATTAATTCACCTCCGTTTTCCGACATTGCTGTCACATAGTGTGATGAAGAGACAGTGATACATGGTGAAGGCAGAGACAGGCAAAGAGAGTGTTATAACAGTCACTATCACACCTGCTGTGTGTGTGTGTGTGTGTGTGTGTGTGTGTGTGTGTGTGTGTGTGCGTGTGCGTGTTGTGGGGTGTGATTTTAGAACTGTGCTGCCTAGAATTATTTGTCCTTCAGGTGGTCCTGAAGAATGAAGAGATTTTCTCCAAAGTTAAATCAATTTTGCTGCAGTGTGGAGCGGTTGGTTCTGATTGATTCTGGGATAACGTGCTCACTATAGGAGACATATGTGCGGTGTGTTTCGGCTACAGTATCTCTGCAGTCCACCAAATCCACAGCTCACAATCAATATTTTTGATTATGATAGAAGCAGTTCTCTGTAAAAAAAAAAAATACAGTGTTGTCCCAATATAATGGGCGTATCTTTTTTTAATGAGCAATATAAAAACATTGAGATATTGAACCTTTTATTTTCGTTGCACACTTGCAACAGTGTCAACCAAATCAGCCCTATAGCAGTGTCAGGTTCACTTCCCACTTTGTAATCGGAAGTCTCATCTGAATAACAAAGTGTTAGACAACTGAAGACATATAATATGTTAGTACATTGCTGATTAAGGAAGTTTGTAGGAAACATGAACTTATCGACTAAGCATTTGGTCCATAAATATTGTGACGTCACTTTTAAGTCCTTATTACAGGATAGAAGCCAAGTATATCTCTATTTAAGGTCTTAAGGTCTTTATCACTTTTTGGTTCTCCACTGTCTGTAGGCTAAATACTTTTTTACAAATTTGTCATATACTTTATGTTAAATATATATATTTGTCTCCGCCAGAGGTGGAGAGTATGTTTTCGTTCTTGTCCTTCCGTGTGTCCCCCCGTCTCAGCCAAGCTAACATTGGTCAAGCTTCGCGTGACACGTGACAATATTGTTGTCACCAATGCTCTGATTGGCTAGCGAGACGCATGATGACATAGAAACCTATAAATAGGTGTGTCACTTCAAAAAATCACTTGTATTTTTTGAAGTGAGCTTCCATCAGCCAAGCTAACATTGGTCAAGTGACACGTGACAATATGTAATATAAATAGGTAAGACAGGATTAATCAGGAACAGTACTGGCGGAGACCTGTGCTCCGAGGAGCACATTTTCTATTTACTTTCATTTTATAATGGAAGTCTATGGGGCTCTAATCAGGCTGAAACGTTGCCCAAATTTGGACTGGAGTCACAGGATGATCACATGAAGTTCCCAAGCCGTTCTCATGTGGATCCTGAGATACGCATGATTCTAAATAATGTAAAAAGGTAAAATGGTAATTTCCCCTTCCCCCCCCCCTTTTCTCCCAATTTAGACATTATGCAAATTCACAATTCTCCTACTGTATGCTAATTCACAATTCTCCCATGTAATAATGATATTGACCTACTTGCTCACGCACGGGAAATTTGGTTTCAGCTGATCGCTGCCCACAGAGGAGAGCGGAGCAGTTCAGGGGTTAGGTGTCATGTTCAAGGACACTTTGTCCGGTCATATTCGACACATTGCTGGCCAGGCGTGGAATCGAACCTCGCTCTCTTGCCATTCAGCTATGCCGTCCCTGTCACTGGATGGTCTTGGGGAGTGGTGTAGACCAGTGGTTCTCAACCTGTGGGTCGGAACCCCCAGGGGGGTCCCCACATGATTTTTTTTTGGGGGGGGGGGGGGGTCCCCAGATGACAGTGAAGTAACAATTTAAGGACTTTTAAGATCTTTTTAATACTTGAAAAAAAAAAAAATTAAATGAAAAAAGACCATTACTGCATCACAAGTAATCAACAAACTATACTATAAAAACTGGTCAAACATTGAAAATGGCTGATCTAGAAGCTCACAACGCTTCGCATTGCGAGGTGTTGAAAGCTTGTAGATCTGCTATTTTCACAATAATTATCTGTGGAACCGAGTCAAACTAAATGTAATGCCTCAACTCCTACAATTCCAAGTACTTGTCAGGGTTGGGGTCCCCAGTTCAAATATGATTATTTTGGGGGGTCGTGGCCTGAAAAGGTTGAGAACCAGTGGTGTAGACAACCATGTGTCTCCTCCAATATACGTGACATCGCCAGCTGCTTCTTTTCACCTGACAGAGAGGAGTGTCACCGGGAGGACATAACGGTTATGTACTCCCCGGTGACGCATGCAGACGGAGGGACATGCTGTTCTTCTCAATTCCGCTCCCTATATATTGAACAGGCCCCCCCGAGTCGCTAATGTAGTAACGGGTCGCCACCCGCAAACACGTTCAGATGTGTCCGTTGGAACGTTCTGCCCAGATACACCATGTTTAGACCAGATCCACACTTCGTTCCCATGTGGATCCCAAGATCCACATGATTCAATTTTGTATTTTAGAATAAAAAGTAGTAGTACTGGGTCTTTCTTTAAACTAAAAACCTGAGCTTGTCGTTTAGTCTCTTCTGTCGGGAACTTGATGCACATTTAGAAGGGCGACCAAGCCTGTTCATTTGTCACAGGGCTTAATGCAAACTAAGGCTAAGTGGTATCATTTATCATCAGCTTTTTGTTTTGTAATCTTCAACGGCACAAAGACATGGAATGTAGACTTCATACGTCAATGTGGGGAGCTGTCTCACTAACACCCTGAGCTGTTTAGATGTCAGAGAAAGAGGGAACGGGCGGAGAGAGCTGATTTCACCCAGCTGCTTACTTTACCGAAGGGCTTATCAGGAAAAATGTCCGTTTCTACGGGCTCAGCTGGTACACATGGTGCAGCCTAGCTTTTGGGTTCATTTATCATTACAATAATTTTAACGGATGGAAAAATAAGAAAATGTGAGCATGTTGGGTGGAAAAAAAACAGACGTCTTGTTGCTAATGCCTTCAACTTTTCTTTAGCTCCCTCAACTTTTACCGCTTTTATCGAAGCCTCCACATTTACTGTATGCGGCACACACACCACATAGCTGACCCAAAGGAGGGCACCTTCATCATGGCTGCTATTGAAATAAGGTCTGCATAAGCAATCTGTTTCCTACTGGCTCCACATCTGGACACTTGGGATTCCATAACCCTGAGTTTGTAATTTCATAAATATAGAAGTGTGTCCTAGAAATGAGTCTTTAACCCTGGCAGGGGCAGGCGGGGGATAGATCGGTAGGTAGGCTCAGTCTCAGCAGCCGAGGGTGACATTCACTGCTTTCTATTGGCGTTTTGACGGCATGATTCATGAAACAGTAAAAAGTGAGAGACAACGTTATGACTCATACATTGCTTGTTTGTCTTGCAGAGCACCTGCCAAAGTTGCAGTCCAGGCCTTATTCAGCAGCCAGGTAAGGTGTCAAAGAGACTTATCGTCTGTTCTGCACGAAACCATGTAAACATGAATCATTGGGCTGTGTTCACTGTAGCCTGCTTCTTTTTTTTGTTGTCATAGTTTCTTCTGTCATTGTGGTACACTTAGCCGGTCATTGATTCATGCTTCCTGTTAAATGTGCCCATTAGATTTGCTTTAAAGCTTGTGTGGAACAGCAACATCTAAACCAATGTCAGAACTGTCTACCTCCTCTCATTAGTTCTCCACTTATCTGTGTGCACACACGTACGCGTGTGTTCATGCGTGTGTGTGTGTGTGCGTGTGTGCATGTGTGCACACTAAAAGAGAAAGAAATGAGAGATGGGGTCTGTACTAGTTTATCAGATGGCACTGAGACATTACAGAGGCTTGCATTATTGATGCTGTGGTCAATAGAGGTCTCCAGTGGCCCACAGGAACTGGAGAGTGAGGGGATGGGGAGAGCAAGTGTGCCTTCCTGAGCAAGGAGGTAGAGGATGAAGGAAGCACAGACAGACGCAGTTTTGTCTGTTGGAAAAGAGACGACAGTCAGTCTGCGCTGTAGTTGGCAAAGCGCAAATTGGCGTCAAAGCACAAATTAGGCTTAATTCATCACGTGGGCCCATTTAATGTAGATCATGATTTAGCGTTCTCATTTTCATTCTCCTTCCCCCTTGCTCATTTCCATACTGTAATTAGAGTTGCATTTAATGAGTGCGTAACCTCATTCCTTTGATTATCCTTTGTTGGAATGCACTTCCTCCAAAGTTGGGCTATTGGTGAGACCGGTGTAGCAGCAGAGAACAGAACATGTCTTCCTCTACTGCAGTGTTTTTCTTAACGGTGTGCCATGAGACGAGTCCAGGTGTGCTGTGGGATTTTGTGCCAAACACACATTATTGTTGCAATATATAGAATACAAATATATATATATATACAAAAAGTTATGAATATATATATATATTTTTTAAATTTACCATATCAATTTCCCAATACAGAAGCAAATTCCATACCCTAAATATACGTATAAATGTTTTCCACTTTCAACCTGGTTAGGCAACATGTTAGGCATGTTATTATAGGTGAAATTTATATTTTTATGGTGGTTATTTGGGGGTCCTGTATATACTTGAGTGCTCAAGTGCTGCATTTACACAATGCACAGTTCCCACAATAAGTTAACTCCGATACTCCCTATTGATCAGTAACCATTGAGAATGGAAAATGTCTAGCTGTTAAAAGTTTACAGGTTGGCAGTCTGTACCTACTTCCCAATGGCATCGGCTGATTACCTCTAGGAAGAAAGACAGCTACAATTTTATGAGCCATTCCTTGGAGCCAGAGTCTGGATATCCATTGGTTTCCCTGCTCTGTCGATAATATTCTGAATATGAGATATTGATTTGACAGATTGTCAACCATACAAGTATACCATAGGGGAGTATGGATTACACATGTTCTCACATATTCTCAACATGACTCGTCCAATTCAAGGTGACTAATCAATCAAATGTACACACAAATATTTGTTGTTGTCTCTTTGTCAGATTTACAAGATTACAAGCTTGTAGATCTGCTATTTTCAAAAAATGTGCATGACACTTCGTTGCACAATTATGCAACGCAGTATACAACACTGCTTGGGTGGTTAATCGATTCATTCACATAAAAGAATGCGCTTCTCAATTATTTGATTAATCGAAAAATTAACCAATAGAATAATCGCGAAGAAAATAATCGAGAGTTGCAGCCCTAATTCACGCCCTCTGTGTCTCTCCCTCTGTCTGTCTGTCTGTCTGTCTGTCTGTCTGTTACTCTTCTCCTGTGTCCTCAGCTCCACTCTAAGGCACCCAGCGAAGCTGCATTTTGTCTTCAATGTGGTGGAGTTCCCTGTCTGCTCTGGTAGACCTGCTGGGAGGCAGGGCCTGTGCACTGGTTGGCTGTCTGACCTGGTCAGTTCCATGCTGGTGCAATCTGGCAATGCTCCCTGCTGTCCATCTCCCCCAACGGTAAGGAGCCTATCAGACAGTGGTGCACCCATGTGAAATGTCTGGCCAATACCGATAACCAATATCAACATTGCTGTTATGGTCGATAACAGATGTCAATATTATCTGTATAAAAACAAGATAACAGTTTGTCCATTCTGGAAAAACACATGTAAACACTGAAAAAATAAGAAGCAATGCCTCTCTTTCTTATCCAAAACTAGCCATGCACGATATTGACTTTTTGGTCCATATCTGAACATAAACAACTTAAATGTATTTTTATTTATTATTTTTCAAACTTGATGACCCTCTTGAAAGATTCCGCAGCAAACACTGACTGAATCTGCAGCCATCATCATCACAAAAGGCCAGGCCCAGGCCCAGGTTCACATTCAAAGAATTATAAAATAGATATAGTATTTTGAAAAAACTGTTTTCCAGGCCTGGAAAAGGTTTGTAATTATTCAAATGTTTTGGAAAATGTTTGGATATTCATAGTTTTTGGCTAGTGATTTTTTTTCATAAAAACATGTCCCAAAACATGTCTAACATTACGTGAAATATGTAACATGGTAAAATGTAGTGCTTCACAAGCTGCGTGTGAGCGGACTAATGTATACACTATACAGTGTTTGTCACGTGACAAAAACAATAGATCTACAAGCTAACAACATTTTGCACCGTGACACGTTAGTAGCTTGTAGATCTGTTCTTTTTGTCACGTGACTTCTTTGCCTCGCCTTCGTCTTGGGTCATTGATAGCACACTGTAGTAAGAGCCTAATTATTGCACCATTATGATTGCTACAGGCCTGGAAATTAAATACTTTGGAATGGTTATGGACAAGTTTTGAACATTTATTGTTAAAAATGTGTGGGAATCCTGAAAATATCAGCTAAGAATATTGTTTGAATATCGATACCGATATTCAATTTTTAAGGCCGATATTGCCGATACCGATATGATGACCGATACGTCATGCATCCCTAGTATCAGAACATAAAGGTGTGTGGGCTCTGCCTCACTCCCCCCTCCAAGGGCCCAATCTTAATGGTCTCGGTTGATGTATTTCTGAGTCCTCAGAATGAGAGCGACTTTTTTTTTTTTTGTCACTTAGAATTTTTATTCATTTTTTACACACACATACATACAATACACTACATAAACACGAAACACAACAAAAGAAGCAAACACCAAGAGACAAACATTTTGAAACCGACAACTTTTCAGATGCACCTTCTTCTTACAACGGCATATCACAAGTGATTTCTTTCTTTTTTTTTCTTTTTTCCCCCTCTTTTTGCATCAAATGTCTTTCTTATCACTTTCTGGGGGTGTATAGATGTTTTTAATTTCTCATGTTCCTTTTTTTGTTAAATGAGTCTCTTGTAAAAAATATACTTGCATTTTTTCTTTTTTCAATTTTGTCATCACCCTTTGTCTTTTTATCAGAGAATTCAGGCCATTCACATTAGGCGACATTATTCCAACCACATTAGTCATCTTTATATCTTGTTTCTCTTCTTGTTACATGTAGCCCTCTCATATCCATTCCATAGTATCTGCCATCAGTTATCAGTTTCACACATACAACCTAAAACAAAAATTACAAAAAATGTGACCTCCAAACACGGGGTAAAACCACCGTGACCCCTAAACCCTCATAATAGGGTGTGGGAGCAATCCCCGTCTTACACGGGGCCTCCCCTCTAGGCAGCTAGTACTAAACCCAACCCTTGGGCTTCCCCAGCGCCTAGCCATAAACCTCTAAACAGAACAGACCTCTCCGTCAGTATTTTGTAACCCAAAATAAAGAAAAAACAGAAAATAATCCACCTTGTTATCAGATGAAGCCCTAATTTCTATCATAAATCCCATACTGAGTTAGTGCTGATCCTATAATTACCGTTACCTCAGATACAGGAGGGTTTGCTTCGACTTTTTCAAACAGATATGACGTCCATAATTTACTCTTTTTTCCCTCCCCGTATTTTACCTTCCCTCGTCATTTTCTTCTCCCCCCCCCCCCCCCCTTCTTATCAACTCAATGTTGCATCTTATTTTCAGCAGAAAGTACTCATTATTTTCTTTGATTTTTATACACTTCCAGCTTTTCCCTAGCTCTTCTCATCGCTCCTCTCGTCTTCGTCTCTCGCTTCCACTCCGGTGATCCACGGCTTGCTTTCGCTTGTTCCCTCGCCTCCGCCGCCGGCTCCACGGTTCCCTCTGTCTCCGCCGTTGGCCCCGCATGGCCCTCCTCCTCCCCCGGCGAATCTGCGCGTCGCTCCCCGCTCGGCTCTCCCTCTCTCTCCTCCAAGGCTTGGGTGACTTCCTTCGCGCTGTTATACGTCTTTATCCCTTCTGGCCAGTGGATCCTCATCTTTGTGAAAGGCGTCTTGAAGATAATTCCCTTTTCCTTTAGGATTTTTTTAGCTGGAAGGTAGTCTTTCCTCATACGGACAATTTCGGGAGGATAGTCGTGGTCAAATCCTATTCGTTTGCCTCCTACTTGAATATTTGCCTCCCACGCCTTTCTTAATATCAATTCTTTCGTCTCGAATTGTAGGAAGTTCAGTACAATGGACCTGGGGGGTGCGGACGGGTTGCTTGGTCTCTGGGTTAGCGCTCGATGACCTCTCTGTAATTGGAGCTGGGTGCCTTCGGGTAGGGCCAGCTCCTCTTGAAATAGTTTCTCCATATACTTTATTACCGAGGCCCCTTCAATTCCTTCCTGTAGATTGAAGACCCTTAAATTCGTCCGCCTCGCCCTGGACTCGAGCTCCAAAAGTTTTGTTTGTAATGTCTCCACATGGTCCACTAACACTTTCATGGCTCCGTCCGCCCCCCCTCTCCAGTCCTCCACCTTTGAAATGCGCGTTTGTGTTTCGTTTGTATCCGACTTTAGCGTTGCTATTTCCTCGTCGTGTCTTTTCGTCTGGAAGGCCACCTCCTTGCGAAAGCCCGCAATCTCCTCCTTCATTTCTTTCTTTATTTCGTCTTTAAGAGCCGACAGCTCCTGTTGTATTTCTTGTTTGAAGGATTTTAGCTCCGATTTTAGCTCCGCAGTTATATCTGCGAGTCCCGCACGAAGCACTTCAGTAAGGCCCCCGTCCATTTTCAGACCCGCGTCTTCCTCGTCTCTTTTTCCTCCTTCGTTGCCGATGATTTCGCTACTTTGTCTTTCTGCTATAAGTTTTCAGTTGTTTCTATGGCTTCATCTTTGTTTACTGTTCATTTATCTTCATATTTTTCCCACTTTGGTCCTGTTTTAATCATAGTATTTTTACCGACTGTAGAGAGCTTGTTTGTTAAGCTTCTCCTCTCTCCGCCATCTTACCGGAAGTCCAATGAGAGCGACTTTTAATATTGTTCCAGTATAACATTACTGTACAGGGAGTTAGGCTTGGGGAACTGCTCACATAAAATACAATAATTATAATGTAACTAAAATTGGTTGAAGAGTGGGTAGAATTTAAAAAGAATAATGGGAACAAGTGGCCTCACTTCTTTACAAGTTTGTGACTATAAGTGTTCACTGTTCAGAGGTGATGTCCTTTGTTCAGAATTACTTTTATTCCTACTGGCCTCAGATTGGACACTGCTACAACCGTCTCCCCAATGCCTGTAATGCTTTAAAAAATATATTGTATCGCTGACTTTGTACTGACGCCAGCCACAACCCCAGACTCCATATTCTGGGAGGAACATTAGCCAAAAATAGCAGAAATACGAGCTCCTAGATCGGCTCTTTCTGGCAAAGAGATTTTGTATAGAAAGGAACTAGAGCAGACCAAGTACAGAGCCAACTCGGGTCCCTTTTACTAAGTATAGAGGGTTTAAGTGGTTGATAAGGGAAAAATACCAGTAGAGTTGGAAATGTTCTTTTTTACATTTCCGCTTTATTTCTGATGGCAACAGTGACAGAGAAAGGAAAAACAGGAGCGCTAGAGGGTCGGATTAAAACCCGGGCGGGCAAGCTGCAGGGCGGACTATAGCCTTCTTTATGTGTTGGTGAGCCACCGGGGGTGCTCTTTTCAAAATAACAAGAGATTTTTTAGGTTAAGAGTGGTCAGGAGTCACAGGAAAATCAGTTGTACAAGTACTGCCTCAGTAAGCGGGAGTTTGAGGGCCTGGGGAGTTCAAGACATCTGGCATTCAGCCTAGGTTTCCCTGCTCACCAGGAAGAGAAACCAAAATACATCGATCGAATACTCGGTCAGCCCCCAGATTGTAACCCCTGTGACTTTTCTTAAGTTCTTTCATTCAGTGCTAGATCAAATGGAAGCTAAAGGCTGCAGCATAGTCAGTGGTGCATGGAAGAGGTATTGATTTCTTACTTAGGTAAAAGTAGCAATACCACAATGTAGAAAGTTAAAGTTCTAAATTCAAAATGTTACTTGAGTACATTTTGAGCTTTGTGATCAAAATGTACTTAAAGTATCAAAAGTAAAAGTACTTATTATAGAGAAGTCATATTTCATAAGTTTTTTTCAAAAATATTTCCAAATTTGTCTAAAATCTTTAGACAATAGAGCTTGTAGATCGGCTATTTTTGAATAGACAAAGTATAAAATAGGGCATACTGGGTAATGTATGTTTTGTTATAATAATCTAAATCTACAAAGTGACTTGTAACAAAAGTTTTCAAATAACTGTAGTAGAGTAAAAAGTACAATATCCCTTCTGAGATGTAGTGGAGTAGAAGTATAAATGATCAAAAAGGACATACTCAAGTAAAGTAAAAGTACCTCACAGTTGTACTCAAGTACAACAGTGGCGCAGCCAGAACTGAAGTATTGGCTGGGCCTGGCCAGGAGTGGGTAATTTATTAATTAATTACATTCTTATTTTTGCCTTTAATTTCCTCAAGATATTAAGTCGGGTTAACATGTGTTGCGATGTCACAGTGGTCCAATTGACCGTTTCCAGGCAAGACACTGAGGCCAATACCAAGGCAGCACAGCACAGCACAGTTGACACAGCCGTGTTTTTTTTTTTACCCGCTGGCTTCTTCAAATAATGAGCATTATCTACTATTATCAATAGCTACTGTATAACGAATAGAAATATTGACACAGCGGCTTAAATTAGATCTTGTAAATGATTCATCAAGACAAATAAACAATCATGTACCTATATGAGATTATGAGATAATACAAACCTTAACACACACACACACACACACACACACACACACACACACACACACACACACACACACACACACACACACACACACACACACACACACACACACACACACACACACACACACACACACACAGCCCCCCTCCAAAACACACATACACTAACTAGCCCACTGCTACTCACATTCCCAAATATAAACTATAACTCACACGACAATAAAACAACAGTAACAACACACTCTCCCAGCCTTTACAAGCACCATAGTACTGTGCTGATAATCTACTGCTTCCGTTCCGTGTCAATTTGTGACTTGTCAGTGTCACTCGTAGCTAGTGAGCACACACACACACACACACACACACACACACACACACACACACACACACACACACACACACACACACACACACACACACACACACACACACACACACACACACACACACACACACACACACACACACACACACAGACTTCATTAATACAGGACAGCGCTGGGGATAACGGCATCACCTGCTTCTCACAGTAGGCTATATTGCATAGTGCACAACAGCAAGTCGCAACAATATTCGAAATCTTAACAAGCAAGATAGCACCCTATAGCATAACAGCAGATAACATGGGGACAATCAATGAAAAGCCAGTGTGAAATTGAATGCAGAGATTGTGGTCCACGTTATGGTATGTTAATTTAGGTGTTGTAATTAAGCTATTGTTAAATATGTTTAATATGATATAAAAAAATTAAAGAATGTAAAAAAAAAAAAATTCAAATAATTATATTTTATTAAAGAATGTAAAAAAACTAAATTCAAATAATTATATTTTATTAAACATTTGTTTGGGTAGGCACAGGGCCAGAAATTGGTGGGCCCAGGCCTACCCAGGCCCACCCATAGCTACGACCTGAAGTACAGTACTTGAATATACTTTCCACCGAGCATAGTCTAAACTAACAAAAACTTTGTTTGACTAGGGTAGGTCAATAAGAACAAAATGGCGTGAATAAGAAAAATAAGAAAAACTTCAGCAGTGTTTTTTCACAACTTTGTTCACTAGTTCTTGCACCTCCAAGGTTTTCTGTCTAGTCAACAAAGTTCTTAGTCGAACATTGTGTGCGATTGGTCAGAAGTTCAAGGTGGGCGATTGATTGATTTTTTTTGTTTGTTTTTTCTGCATTTTGCCCATGGCTTGATTCTGCCAGCAGTGAAAGCAGCGATAGTTTCAAACAGAGGTTGGCTGAGGAGGAGGTTAGGAGGTGCTAGTCTCGTGGGCCAACCCTCCAGGAGGTACAACCACCTCTGCAATCCCTCTCCGAGTGACCATAAACACAACCTGTCTGAGCTGGAAGTATAAAATGGTTTTGTTTTTGGGTCATGAAGCCCTGCCGATGCCAAACAAAGTTCTTGTTCGTTTGGAGTATGCTGCAATCTTCCTGTTGCCAGAAACTTGGAGAGTGGGTTATTGATTAATTATGGTGGATTCTGTTGTTGGACTCGTACATTCTATTTTTTTTTTCAAGGTTTTTTTATTTTATATTTTCACATACAGGTCTATATCAAAGGGTATACAAAACAGTGAATGTATGTTACCCCTCCCACCCCCCCAAAGTTCCCGCTCCGAAAGAGCCACAACCCTGGTACATTAAAGTTGTTTTGTTATTGTTGGTTCGGTTCTCTTTAATCATAAGGATTGCTTAACCTTAACCAATTAATCCCTAGATACTTTGTTGACCAGACCATGGTCCCGGGGGGTCTATACTTGGTCCCATCGTTTTTTCCCTCTACCCCAAATCTCTTTGCTGAGAATAGGCGATCTCCAAGCTCACAACGCATCATGTTTGTTGCGACGCATCTTGAGCTTGTAAGATCTGCTATTCTCGCAAAATGTTTGCCTTTTCTGCAGAATATTCAACATACCCAGAATAGGGATTCTAAACATTAGGTTCAAGTGGATAATACGGCATATGGTTTATCCATAAGAGGTCGACTTCTACTGGCCTTCATTATAAATGGTAAATAAATGGTAAATGATGCATTTATATAGCGCCTTTATCCAAAGCGCTTTACAATGATTGTGCATTACATTCACCCATTCACACACACATTCATACACCGAGGGCGGAGGAAACCATGCAAGGCACCAACTTGCTCATCGGGAGCGTCTTGCTCAAGGACACTTAGACACTAACTCTGGGGGAGCCTGGGATCGAACTGGGAACCCTCCGGTTCCCCGCTCTACTTCCTGAGCCACTGCCGCCCCCATTGTAAATTAGAAAATTATTCTGGATTGAATCTAAGAGCATAAATGAAATGAAAATAAATGAAACCTGACAGCCATATCCTGCCCAGTTTCCAGCATGACCTCTTGGGTCTCCTCACTGGTGTATTGTTTTGGAATTGGTCCATTAATTTAGATAATTATATCTAATAATTATAATTATTATAATGAGAGGTTTCTCATTATCACAGTAATTTCTCTAATTGAACGTAAATGACTTCTAATGATTTCTGACCCCAGATCCGCACGAGTCTCCGACCTAACTTCACCTTCCGACCTCCCTCTGACCCTTCGGTGCCGTTCATTATGGTGGGACCAGGAACAGGAGTCGCACCCTTCATCGGCTTCCTACAGCAAAGGTACAGAAGACCACCTATTGTAGTTGCATGCATCACATCTTGTTTATCTAATAAGGCTGAATAGGCTGAATGCCAGTCTTGAGATACCAACCTAGCATGCATGTCGTCGTTCTCGGGTAGAAACCTCATATGCCCAAAACTGCTACTTTTTTGGGGCTATTTAGTCAGAAACTCTTGTTAATACTTTTCATTGGCTCAATATTTATAGCCCCCCCCCCAAACACACACATTATTATATATATATATATATATATATATATTTTTTTTAATGCCAAAAATAACAGGTCTGCTGTACAAGCTTTTATATCGGCTATATTTGCTATTGGGGGGGTTGTGCTCTCATGGTACCAAACAGTTGAAAGTGAAGTATCAACGCAAACTTCAGGAACACGCATTCAGCAAATGAAAAGGACCTTTTATACTGAAATATGTTGTTACAGATCTTGCTTCATGCATTTGTATTCATTTCTCACAATGGTAGCATACTGTACCAGTGGTACTCAAACTTTTTAATTTCAAGGACCCCCAGTTTGGTATGCATTAGGGCCACGGAACGTCATAACTGTACAAAATGTAATTAAACTAGAAGTTCGGGCCGCTACGCAGCCCTCACGTCTAGAGTTCGACACCTACAGTACGTGCCACCCCTGATGTGACCCATATATGGAGATCTCTGTATTTGTCAGTCCATGTCCCTTTTATTCCCATATATGGAGATCCCTGATGTCGTCAGTATATGCCCAATTGCCCATATAGGGGCATGCTGATATAACTATTCATAGGGGTGGGCATTTTAGAAAATGCAGGAGAATGTCAAGCACCCTGATAGGATGGTGACTTAATATGTGACAAATGATTATTTTAAGAGATAATGCATTCATTAATATTCACATCATTAGCATTCAAGTGATGTCAAGTGAAGATAATCTATGCATATCTTTGAACCAACAATTGCAAAAGATCGGGCTTAAAGTGACACAAAAGTCGTTTGCGGCGTAGCAGCGCTCCGTGGACGACCGTTAATCTGGCAGACAGGGCTGTGAACACGTCAGGGATTATACCGGGTGCTTCAGCTGTCCCAGCAGGAATAAATCAAGCCCTCTCCAAAGCCACCGTTTATGACTTCATCTGTAATGAACAACCACGGGTCAGGTGAGAGCAAAGAGACGTATTGATCTCGACGTAGTGTGTTAATGTAAATCATGACTAGTAATTGCTGAGGAGGTGAAGTGGGGATATTGACTGTTGGCTGCACTATTTCCTTATGCTCATCCACCAATCAACCATTCATGCACATCTACACTATACAACGAAAGGCTTACTACAATAAGGTTACGATATCGTGAAGGTCTTTGTAAAACAATGGTTAGGGTTTTGCTGTCTTGATATTAAAGGCCTGTAAATTGCATGTTTATGAATAAGTATGTGTATAAGTATGTGGGGGCCAGAGGGCAAGAGAAACCTTGCAATGAATGATTGCTTTACAACAGCAATTCTCATTGGACGGATTGTTGGAGCAATTGGACAGGTTAGTAACGCCAGCTTTGTGACAAACAGAGATTCTGGTTGGAACGGCGTTGGAACAGGCAGTGATTCCCATTGGATGGGTTGATGGAAGCGATTCCCATTGGAGCTCTTTGTAACAGTGATTCAAAACATACGTCAAAGTGTGGCCTAAGCGTCTGTTTTTCCAGGCTGATGTGTGTCCATTGAGCCAGAACAATAGCCACCACGACTTGTCACAAAGCTGCTGCCTGTGCCTTTTTAGTCCGAGTGACACTTCTGACTTGGAGTGGCCTCGTATAAATGAGGTTGTGTCCCAGTCAACCAGAATTGTCTTTCAATCCCCTAGATGTGTGCTCTGCTGTGTTGTGATGTGTAGTGTGTACCAAGTGGGGTGTTTGTTCTCAGAGCTGACATGGGGACTGTCAGTACTCTTAAGTGATCGCTGTCTGTGTACAACATTGACCTGAAGCAGCGATGGCTGTTTCTAAAGACGACGATGGCGGTAGAGCAGTCATGAGCATGAAATTTTACTTTGCGATCAATTGTTATTCAAATTAGCAATTTAGTTGTGATTTGACATTGAACACTGGAAGGATAAAAAATCAATTTCTGTTTGCATTTTAGGCTTTGGTAAATAAATATTGCACATGACAGATGGCAAATAACTTAAATATAAACGGAAATGACTGACAATGACCGGCACAATAACCCAAATAAATTATGTATTATGGGCAAAACTGACCATATATTTGTCTCCGGCAGGCCGAAGGCGTGGCAGAGACTATGTTTTGCACCCTGTCTGTCCGTCCGTCTGTTGGCCGTTGGCCCGATTGCAACGAAAATGTGCACACACACTCCCTGGATGCCAGAGCAGAACCTCTGCCCCGCATTTTTCAGATCAGCCTGTTATAGCGCCACCAGGAGGCCGATTTTTATATTACTCCTACAGATTTTGTCCAAACATCACGCAAATTGGTACACAGTATCTCTATAGTCATGTGATCAAGACGGATCTTGTTGGCAGCATTGGTCCGTTTTGAACAAAATACCTGAAATCATGAACGCAGCATGCGATTTCCGTGAAATTGTGCACGAACATTCCCACTAGACCGAGGAAGAAATGCCACTGAAAATGTTCAAATCAGCCTCATGGTGGCACTATAACAGGCCGATTCGTGTTTTTACCTATAACTGCACCGATCTGCGTGAATCTTGCACGCACACTCCCTAGAGGCCAAGGAAAAACCTATGCCTTGCATTTTTCACATCTGCCTTTTATAGCGCCACCAGGAGGCCAATTTCTTTGATATTACTCCTTCAGATTTTGTCAGATTTTTTTCATATTCTATCCTGATTGGCTAATATTGTCTTCCAACGTTTGCAGGATTTGTCCGTTTTGAACAAAATGCCCCAAATCCTGAACGCAGTGTGCGATTTCCGTGAAACCTTGCACTCTCATTCCCACTTGGCCGAGGAAGAAATTCCACCCTTTTCCCATTGGCCTGTTATAGCGCCACCAGCAGGTCGATTTTTGCTGAACACAATGAAAGGCCTAGGAAGAAATGGCACCCTTTTCACATTGGCCTACTATAGTGCCACCAGGAGGCTACAATAACCTACCTGACCTGGCGGAGACCTGTAGTTAATATAATATTAATTGTATTTCAAAAATAGAGGAAATGGCCAATCTACAAGCTCACATCAAGATGTGACACGTGGTGAGCTTGTCGATCTGCTATTTTAGCTAGTCATAATATACATTTGAAAGTATAACTACTAGTTATACTTTCAAATGTATATTATGACTAGCTAAAATGTTTTGAGTATTTATGAAAATGTTTCAACACATCCATTCATAGATGATTGGAAACGATTCTGGCGATTATGCAAGATAATTGCGATTATCTCAAATAATTGTGATGATGTAATAATTGTGACGGGCATAGATAGACGATGGGCGGCTAACTGGGGGTGAAAATTGCCGTTACCTGTGAGACACAAAAGCATTGATGACTAGGGACTGAGGTGGTCACACAGTTTTCTGGAGCTAAGAGATGAGAGGTTGAGCTTGAGTGGACGTGTTCTGGTAGACAGGACATTTGAATTATTATTACACCGCGGCCGACTGGCCACATCTATTGCAGTCATTATGGTAACAAACCCGGACACTACTTTCTGCACACAATATATGTGATCTGAAGTCTGTGTCCGATCAATAAGTTTGTCAAATAGGCTGCTCTCAACCATGTCTGGGTGAATTTACTTCTCTGTGAGTTGTTTTTTGCCTGTAGTTATAACTTTGATGTCCTGTGCAGTAAGCTACTATAATAGCCTATGATATCAAATCCTTGATCTTTCTCACAGATGCTTTGAGTAGCCATAACATAGGCTACAAGTCAGAGAAGTTATTGAAGACATGGTACGTCCAAATGAAGCTTCATGGGAGAGAAAGAGAATGTTCAAGTGTATTTATCAGACACTAATCTCTCAAGACAGATTCAGAGCTCTGCAGCAATTCAAATTTTTCTTTTTTTTGCCGATGGGTTCCCAGATTGTTCAGACACAGACTGTATAAACAGTTTTGCGTCTTTTAACCTCAGCCAAGTGACTTAAAGGGATACTTCACTTTCGGGCCGGGGACACATTTAAAAAATATATTAAAAATAAATGAAAAAAGTTATGGAAAATTCATGGCCCCCTCACACATTAGAGTGTCCTACTAATGCGTGAGGGGGCCATGAATTTTCCATAACTTTTTTCATTTATTTTTAATATATTTTTTAAATGTGTCCCCGGCCCTAAAGTGAAGTATCCCTTTAATTTCTCAAAAACAAAGATAATGGTAAACATGGTGTGCAGCTGGTTCATTGATTTCTGCACGGGACCTTGTCAAATGCTCAATCATTATATATTTTGTATGTGCCACGTGGGAAGAGGAAGCCATATGAAAGCATCCATCAAGCACACCTTACTTCTTCTCCATCTTTTTTCTTTTTCCATCTTCCTATCTCCCCCGATGTCTGTCTCTCTCTCTCTCTCTGTGTCTCCTACCAGCTGTGCATTGTGTCGGCGGAACGTGAAAAGCTGTCATGGGGCACGGCGGTGTACACAATCTGACTCGAGATTCTAAGCAAAGAACCCACTGCTGATGCTGCATTCTGATAAGAGATAACAATCACCATTTTGTCAGCAGGATGATGTATGCTGCCTCAAGGTCCGAGCTAGCAGCAAAACACAGGGACACTTCCATTCTCCAATCTCTAAGCCACACTCGTGCGCACATAACACACACACACAAACAACACACACACGCATGCACTTCCACCTCCACCTTTGTCAATCGATGCCTGTTTTTGAAACTCCTTTGTGCTAGTTTGTAGCTATAGTAACAAGTGTAAGTAGGGAACAGCTGAAAGGTCAAGAGGAAACGCTTGAGTCTGTAGTATCTGGAGATGTTGTGAAGACCCCGGGCAGTCTGGTATTGATTGCAGTCTGAGTGTAAAAATGAGTAATGGGGCATGAGATTCTCACAATCTGGATATTGGGAAACCTTTCTATGTAGGCTGTAGTGTGTATAGTTAAAGGGATATCATTAAGCTTTTGTACCACTTAGGTTTTTATATCAACTAACTAGTTGCTTGGACCTTGTTAACAGGCGCAATGAGACAGTTTGCCAATTCAAAGGTATCTGCATGTGTTGTGTGTGTGTGTGTGTGTGTGTGTGTGTGTGTATTTGTTTCCATTTATCAGTCAAATGGCTGATTACAATTGGAGTGTTGTGCTGCATGCATTGTAAATTGGCCATGCAGAGAAGTAAAAATGTATATGGAATTGCGCTGCACTGTCAAGTCACTTATTAAGTTGTGAGTTATTGTTGTGTGCACGGTTTATTTGTTTTCATTGACTTGAGAGACTCTCCCATCGACCCACACAGAGCAGCAAATCGTATCCTCACCACTGAACACGATTTGGGATCATCGCAGTGCGCCGTGCCCCGGTGGATCACAGAGTCAGAGCCACAGAAACAAGGCTACAGTCCTTCCCACAGCTCTCCCGGGTTCGAAACTCACCCGGGGCTCTTTACTGCATGTCATCCCCCCTTTCTCTCTCCCACCTGTCCTGTCTTCTCTGCACACGGTCTGTCTGAAATAAAAGCACTAAAAGGCCAAAAATAAATATTTACATCTGTATATAGAAGTAATCGCAGTGTTTACCATGTCTTTACCTCAGCATCCATTGCACTTTCCTTCTACCCGCTGTTCCTCTGAATGGCACTGAAAGGTGACCGCCCCCAAATGTAGTGCGCTGGCAATGCTGCTGTCCCCTCTGGGACTGTGTTGCAGACTGTGTCAGTGTTGGCTATGCAATATAATTTGTATTCTGGAGATGCCGCTGGTGTGGTCTGCTCAGAATGGGATCCTGGTTTTTCATATTGGTATTGATCCCTCCGGGGCAGGCGAGGAGAGGAGATAGACGAACCCGCTAAAATGAGTTTACTTGGGGGGGCTGTTTGCACATCTGAAGAATCTCATCCAGGATGCTAATGGTTGGGGATCAGAGCGTTCCGAGCAACTCTGCCATGCAGCTATCTAACCTGACCCCATTCTACTAGCACAAAGTTGAGACAAACTTATGTGTACAAAAACGTCCCTTCAAATTCATCGAGGCGAGGCTTTGTCTATTATGCTTATTCAGACCGCACGCAATTTTGTCCTGCCACAGAATAGCTGGCATCACTCTTTTAATACCTTTTCAGGCACCATACAACTCCATCAATTGTGACACTTGGCTGCCATTTTGTTATTGTGACCACAGAGAATTCAGCACTTTTTTTTGGTGGGGGGGGAAACACCTGATTCATTCAGCATATGAATGGCGCAGGTTGGGGAGCAGTGGAAGCAGAAGTCTTATCCTCAAGGTGCAGCGACACGGCACAAAGGCCCCAATCTTCATGTCTCTCTGTGACATCCACAGGACCCATTGTCCCCTTTGGTAATTTCAGCAACATTCCTCTCTCTTTTTTAATCCTTTTCTCTCTCTTTTCCATCCTTTCCCCCTTTGCCAGATGGGGATAACAGATAAGGCCTGGCCCTTCGGAGGGTCACCTGACTAATGGCATTGTAAAAGGTTGGGGGTCAACTGTTGTTATCTGCACGGTGCTGTCACAGTCCCAGCAGGTGTGCAGCACAGATAGCAGCATCCTCGGTGCTTGGTGCCATCACGCTGCCATTATTTGCAAAGCATTCTGGGAGCCATGCCAGATTTGCGGGCCACAAGAGGAATAACTTTTACAGCGTGGTTTCACATGCAAGTGCAGTTGAAAAGACACGTCTGTGCATGCACACGTGCACCGCCGACAACTTGAGCCAGTTTAGCAACAGTTTATAGTGATGCGATCCATCTTGCTGTTTGTGGGTTATTTAATAATAGTAATATCCTCATTGCAGCACACACACTCATTTCTAATTCCTATGCATTAGGATATTGTGGTGCTTGGTCGATTTTCTCTGCAGACAGAAGTTAAAGGACTCTGTTCTCTCTCCAGTCTAGCTGTTTCTTGATATTGATTGACCACTGAGATTCTCTCATTGCCTTTTAGGGAGAAGGAGAGGCAGATGAAGCCTGAGGCGCTGTTTGCTGAGACCTGGCTGTTCTTTGGCTGTCGCCACAAAGACAGAGACTACCTTTTCAGGTAAGTTAGATTTATGTCCCTCTTGTGTGACAGAGTGGTGGTTGACACCAATGATTGATACACACGCACGCACACACACTCATGCACGTATGCACGCGTGCACGCACACACAAACACACACACGCACACCATGCACACCTTGGCAGTTCGGCCTATGGGATCTGTCGCCATGGTTACAGATTGGCAAGCTATGGGATGATCATCTCTAGCCGCTGGCCACACAGACTGAACGCCACAACACACAATACACTGCAAACTTATAAAGGACTTTCATTTAGGGCCCGTGTCCACACACACTGGGTTTTATGAGCGGGAGGGCGCTTTGGATATCATCTTCATAGCACCAGCATGCACATTGACACATGCAATGTTTGATTCCAGGTTGTGTTATTAGCACACATGGCTTAGCTCAAACAGCTTAAATATCAACTTCTCATCGTTGGCACCGTTGCGGGTGCCAACGATTGTGTTCGTAATTGTCTGTTCGTAAATGACCGCGTCGTCACACACACCTGTCACACCCCTTGGCTGGGGGCCCGCGACTACCTGCCTCACAAAAATTATATTTAGTTCATTTTAATGTGCCCATCCCAAGCTGATTTCCCACTGCATGGCTACTGAAAATAGTCACTCTTAACAACTCTCTCCCCCACACTGTCTGTCTCACCGGCTGTGCTCAATCATGACAGTGGCAGCCTCCTCTCCCAAAGTTTAACTAAGTATATACCGTCTACACAGCTCATAACTAAAAGTCTGCAAATACTTTGAGTGCATGCACATCCCCGGGTATGGACTAGTTAAACATATTAATCAACAAAAGAGGCATGCATTTTTTTTCTCCCCTTCCTAGTATCATTATAACAGAGGTATTAGCTAACCTGTGAGTATATCATTGGACTACTGAACAAAGATCAATTATTCTTAACTCATTCACTGCCAGACTTATTTCTGGCTGTGTTTGCCCACTGTCAGCAATTTCTGTTTTTTTAACCTTTCAACTGGTCACAGAAAATGTATAGTCATTATGATCGCTTGTCCGACCATTTATAAACACACACTGTATCGGTGTGCGTCGCCCGGAGAAAAAATATTCCAACCGCGACGGCCCCCTTGTCTTCTACAGCATGTGAATATACCATCTCTCGCCAAAAATGCACGCTTTTCTTCACAAAAAATGTTGATCCATTATTATCGCTCATCCGGTTGTTTGTAAATACACCCGGTATAAGTGTGCGTCGCCCAGATAAAAATCATTCCAACCGTGGCGGCGCCTTCTCTTGCAGCTGCGAGTTGAAAATACCATGTCTCGCGAAATGCAGGGGAAAAAAGCCAACTCAAGATACAGCTGTTTTCATGCAAAAGCTAAACAGGAAGTGGACGGAGGCGGAAATCTTCGGATGACGTTATTTCCGGATCCTTGTTGTGAGTAGAAACTGAAAGTGATAGAGAACAGCGCGATATTTTATAAAACCACTAAAAAAACAAAAGTCGTTATAAGTCGTCCTCGGCAGTGTGGGCGTTTGGACGATGTCTCGTCATAAGTTGTCCTGAGCAGTCAATGAGTTAATTCATCCTGGCTAAATGCTAATTGACCGGTGTACCCAGTCAATGGCAGACATGTAATCAGAAACTAAATCCTGTCACAGGATTAAACGGCATGCATGGATTAACATCTTTAATCACAGAGAAACAGATCACAGAGGTCCTTGTTTGTTCTCTCGTGTTTCCTCTATCTCCCCATTAACCCATGAAGACCTGAGGCCCATTCTAATGTCTTCTAAATCCTAACAGTTTTCTGTTGCTGTATCAGTGGTGCTCACACTTTTTCATGTCAAGAAAAATGATATGTATTTGGCCGCCGACCCCCATCTCAAAATATTTTGCAGGGACCCCAGAAGCAAAGATTTCGCTTTAAAACATGTATATATTCAAAGATGTGCACAAATTGTCAAGATTTTTCAAAAATAGCAGATCTACAGGCTCGCAGCACGGCACAAAGTGACGTGCTATGAGCTTGTAGATCTGCTATTTTTGAATAGCTAAAATCTAAAATGACACTGATGCTTTCGCGGTTTTAATGGGTTAAATCTCCAACTCGCAGCCAGGTAGCTCTGTGTTTGTTCCCAGCAGGGTTTTGTCGATAAGTGGGAATTTCTGATGCACAAACCCCCCTGGAGTGTTGACCAGTGTGATTACGTCCGTCTGTTGTACGTGTCAGTGAGGATGTGTTTTCACTTTGCATAGATGGGAATACAAAAAATATACACCTGCAGCAGGATAAAAAAGAAAAGAAAAAATCCCAGATTGCTTGCATCTCCGAGAGCAAAGAAATCAACCCTTGCCGCAAGCGTGGTATCCAATTAAAATGTGTTTAATTTAATATGGATAAGTACAGTGTATCTGGCTTTTGATGAAAAAAATATAAATTTATACGACAGAATGTGCGCCAGCAGCAGTACAATATACTTGTTGTGCACTCTGGAAACTACAAATGTCCAATTCTCTCTGTTGTGCTCACTCACACGTCCACACACCCGTCTAGTCTTGGCTCCGGGAATATTGCCACGGGCTGTTTGCTGTGTGATCACAGCAGGGTCTCAGACAGGTCTGGCTCTCGGAGCCCTGCGACTGTTGTGGTATATCAAAACCGATATTTAGAACCAATAACCATAGGTTAATTGAACAACCGAGAAGCAGTTTTAAAAAAAATCGAGGCGAAGGTTTGATATAATCGTGATATTTATTTGAAGTCATATCACCCAGCCCGACCAGAAAGTACAACCATAAGTCTAAATCATCACTGGTAGATATGACAGTCGGTGATGATTGAGAGGCAGATGGTGCCCCCAAACACTGCTGTCAGGTCCAGCCATGCTATTTCATCGATTCATTTTTACTTTCAAAAAGACTTCTTAATCACAGAAGTGAGAAATGGAGAACCCTAGTTAGTCTCACGTAGCAGATGGACTAATAACCAGGAGGGGTGATAGGCGTATGTTATCACAGAATTTGGTCAATGGGTTTGGTGAGCTTTTTATAATGACTACCCAGATAAATGTAAGTGTACCTGGTCAGTCTCCAATGGACACTGCGACTAAATGAAAGTGAGAGAACAAAGGCAACGACGGCACTAATTCCTTCCCTCTGTATTCATACCGTGGCCTTCATGTATTATTGAAAAATGACGAAGTCTAGAGATTACTGCAAAACAAGAGACTACCCTGGAAAAGATCTTCAATATAAATAAATATCACTTCACCTTTGATCATTGAGCTACAGCGTGTGTGTCTGCTAAGGTGTGTGTGTGCTCACCTATTTCTCTTGATCACTTGTTACTTACTTCGCTCATTCCTTCCTGCCTTCCTTCCTTCCCAATAACCATCCTGTTAAAAACAGAGACATTAGACTCCCAAGCACCCTAACAGGAAGCAAGGTTACAGCCAGCTCCAAGACTAGGAGAATGATTGATGTGCATAACAGTGACTGAACTTTTTGCCAAGCTTATGCCAAGATGAAATATTTTGTTCTTACCAAAGAAATCAGATGGGACATCTATAATAAATGATTGAAGCTATAATCTAGAAAAGCTACTTTTCTACCCCAGCTTTGAAGCCGGATCTCCTGCGCAAGTGCTGACATTTTTACCACTGAGCTAATAGAGCTTGCCTGCTTGCTCAGGGCAGAAATTGAAGGCAGTACCACTTGTGAAACCAGACACTGGATCTGTACTGCATGTCTCAGTAGAACAGCAGGTAGACCAAATACAACCACCCCAAATCGATTATATTGTATTAACATACTCTACCATACAGGTTGGATAAAATAACATTGTAATCACAAAAAAAGTTACATAGTGCACCTTTAATTTCTTTGAACTGCTTATATCATTTTAGAGTAGAAAATTGGCTGTAAACCAGGGAATGTCCCCATAATATGGGGTATAAGTAAGTAGCAAGCCTTGCAGAGCCCTGAGGCCCATAGGGCAGGAGCTTATCTCCTGTTTCTTAAGCGTTACCCCCAATCCAATCTTGCTGAGCGCAAAGCAGGGTCCCATTTTTGGAGTCTGTGGTATGACCCGGCCGGGGATCGAACCCCGACCTCCCAGTCTCAGGGTGGACACTAACCACAAGGCCACTGAGGTGGTCAATATGGGGAATAAGATTGTTCTAATTACGTTAATACATTTACCATTTACCAAGTTTATTACCATAATTATGACTATCTTCACTATTTGTTTACATTATCATGATAATCTTTACGCTACAATTTCCATTTAGGATATTTTGATTTAAAGTGGACATTCCTTTTTAACCCATTAAAACCGGGGAAGCATCTGTGTCATTTTAGATTTTTGCGTTGGCTATTCAAAAACAGCAGATGTACAAGCTCACTGCGAGCTATTTTTGAACATTTTTGAAGAATCTTGAAAGAGCTACTGGTTCAGAAGGCAATTGTAGAATCGACCTCGGGTGTTAACGGCAAGATGCCTCTCCGCATGCTCTCTTTTACCCCAGAGAGGAGCTTGAGGGCTTTGTGTCCAGCGGTACTCTGAGCCACCTCAGGGTGTGTTTCTCCAGAGACGCTCAGGAGGAGGATGAGACCACCACCGGCTCCCCACCAGGACCCAGATACGTCCAGCACAACCTGCTTCTTAACAGCCAACATGTCTCCAACATCCTGCTCAAACAGAACGGCTGCCTCTACGTTTGCGGGTGAGATGGACTTGGATGATGATGATGATGATGATGATGATTGTAGTGGTAGTTTTAAATGCTGTAGTACTGTGTCATATTTATACAAAACCGTATACTGCTGACGGTGCATTTTAACAACTTTAATAATTGTCATATATCCGAGTGCCGATATTTAAAAAAAATGTCACGGTGGAGGATTACAGAGACAAAAGTAAAAACTTTTCATACATCAACTTGAAAACTAAAGTGATTTGTGCACACAGGCCTTTTGCATGCGGATACAATTACATTTACGTGAAGAAGATTGTCACAGAACTTTCACAGAGTCGGTCCCTTATCTCATCACAGTCGTTATCGCCTTCCTCTTAGAGACTTCACAGTGTTATTTAGAATACTGCCAGATGTGTATAAAAAAAGCTTTCGCACACCTAGATTAAAACGGTTAAAAGCAGGTGCGTAGGCTAAAAGCAGCAGGCGACATCAATGAAGGAAGACACCTGCACACAGCCAGCATGCACGGTACAAGAGCACAGTTTTATTTATCAAAGCAACGTTTCGGTCAGGAGATAACAGCCTGTGCTGACAATCAATGGTTGATTGTCAGCACAAGCTGTTATCTCTTGATGTGATCACATGTCAATTCTGATTAGTTGTTCCATATCGGTTTGAATGTATTTAGTGATACTGTCTGCTTGTCTGTAACATGCCTGAAGAAGGTCTCTTCCGTGCAAGCTGGCAGTGTGCGGGTTTCTTCCTTCATCGATGTCGAAAACTACCAGATGAAAATGTAATTGATGTACTCCAGTGTTGTGACCACATGGGGCTTTATCAGGGCGTAAACATGTACTTGATGTACATAAAAAAACTAAAAAATCGGAGGGTATTAATTACGGTATGTTCTAGCCGAAAGGCGAGGGATCATGTTTTCGGTCCTGTGAGTCCGTCTGTCTGTTTGTCTGTCTGTGAAGAGCTTATCTCAGGTAATGCTGGACCAACCTGCTCGAGACTTTGCAATGCACACTCCCTGTAGGCTAAGGAAGAACCTCCACCCCAAATGTTTCAAATCGGCTTTATGGTGGCATTATAACAGGCCGCGTCACATTATTGCCCCTGGAATCCTTGGATCATGATGCAGCTCCCCATATAGGCCCATCCGATTTTTCGTATTCTATTCCTATCAAATTATGCGGGCCAAACTGGCCTGGTGGAGATCTGCACACTTTTCTAGCATGATTTGACTTGACTTTAGTTCATAACAGCCAGCAAATGGCACAAATCCTCTTAGGAATAGCATGTTGCATTTGAGGCAAATTAACAAGAAAAGACGGCAAGGAAACCAGCATGGTAGAAATGTTGAGAGGAGAACACCAAAGTCAGGTAGTCACTTATTAATCGCACTGAAAGCTCTGGAATGATGGCCCAGCAATATCTCTGCTCCGTCATACCAATGAGCAAACTAAATACGAAGAGAGCCTATACTGTCAGCTCACATACTGAGTGTACTAACTAGAATGTACAGAGAAACAGTCTTTCGACTGGATTTATATATATATTTTTTTTTACAATTATTTGCACTCTCACAAATGCTCCCAATTATGTTTCCAAACCAAAACGGTCATAATGTTGAGCTAAGTTTGTATCATCTGATTCACATTCTTTCCATTAACAGGGATGCCAAGAACATGGCCAAGGATGTGAATGACACTCTGATCGAGGTGATCAGAGCGGAACTCCAGCTTGACCAATTGGAAGCAATGAAGATTCTAGCAGGATTGAGAGAAGAGAAACGTTATCTCCAGGACATCTGGGGATAAAGATGGATGAGAACATTAATTGTGGGTATTGAAGCCCAGAGGTAGTTTACGCCACCTAAAAGTAACTAAACTGAAATGGATTGCAGCATGCTGGCCTGGGGATATCTGCTAACTACACCCATTTGGTCTGTGTTGTGTGTGAACAGAAATGACCTTGGCCAGGGCATTAGCGCTGTTAGATGTGGTGCAAGAGTACTTTTACTGTCGATGAGCCCCCGCTCCACCTTCTACTTACTGGAAAAGCTTTTACTTTCAGTCCATGTTGCAACACACTTGCATTTAGTTTTTCATTGTGGTTCATTGAACTTGGGGTTTTTGCAATTGTTTTATGGTGGATTAGAGGCAAGTTACTCAAATCAGCTTTTGCCTTAACTCCAAAGTTAGGTAGCAAAGTCACCATGTGATCATAAGAAAAGACCATTTGCTTCATTTATGCATGCTTAGTGAAATCGACGGGTCCCATTCATCGTCATCCAGTTGTACCATATCAAAAGCAAAAGAAATCCACCCTTAACCAAGATGATGATTATACCGCAGATGGAATTTCCCTTTATTTTTCATCACGGGTCAAAATTATGTATGATGGAAGGATCAAGTCAAAGGACATTTTTATAAATGAGGCTGCTGGTGATGAAAATAATTGGCCATGATTTATCATGACAATGCTCTATGCCAGGGGTTCTCAAAGTGGGGTCCGGGGACCCCAGGGGTCCTTGAGGGGGTTCCAGAGGGTCCCCAGCAAAATGAGTTAATATAGCATAAAAATTAGTTAAACCACTTAAATCCTATATATATAGTACATTGGCTATTTGAAAATGGCAGATCTACAAGCTCACTGTAGATCTGTCATTTTAGATTTTTTTTTAAATCTTGGAAAAAATGTCAACATCAACCTCAACCGACATCAGAAATATCGCAAACGGTTTGAAACAACTGTAACTGTAACTGTGCCTATTTTATTAAAACAATTAAAAAAAAATTCTGGGTACAGGAAGTTGTGATGCTTGGAACGTGGTTGCATTGGCTGTTGCTGGAACCGAAGTTATTCTTGACACCTCGAAGAGGTCAGAAGATAATGAGTTCTGATTGAGTAGGAGTGATAGATTTGTTGTTGTTGTTGTTGTAATTTGATTGCTCAAGGTGACTTTGGTCAGAAGATGGATGTGTCGTCTGCTAACTGAAGGCTCTCTGCTCTTCTTATGACAGATTTATCCTTAGTTGTGTGCCAGTATTGTGCATGAACATAGCCAATCTACAAGCTAACAATACATCACAGACGTCCCTGAGGGCCCTGGAGAGAAAGGATCCTCAGAAATAAATCCTCAAGGTACTTCTTTCACTCTTGTGTACGCACGGCGAGGAGAGAAAAACATGTTTTCAAGCTCCGTCCACCTGCGCTGCGGACGATGCGTCACTCGATAATGTTTTTGAGCCAGGTAAACAAAAATGGCCATGGAGAACAATCTGCACTGGCGAATAATTGGTTTAATGCAGTGTTGTCGAAAGTAGAGCTGTCCTTCTGTTTTTACACATGCACGTACGTACACACACACACGCACCCCTCACCGACTTCATCTTTTATTGTCCAGATGCTCCACCAAGACAGAGGAGCAGAGGACAAAATCACAATAATGAGAGAGAGTGTGCGTGCTCAGCGTAGTTGTTGTTACACTGTATAGGCCCACTTAGAGTAGACCACTTTGTTCGTGTCCTCTAGATAAATGAGAAAAACTAACTTGAGTGGCAAACAAATGGGGTGAGCTTTCATCAAATCTGGCCTCATCTTAAACTAAGTAGCAAGACCCTGGACCGTTATTAGTGTGAGTGAGCGAAAGAACGCCAGAGAGCATCAGTCTTGCATCCCCATCATCGCCCATATTTACATATCTAGCCTATTAACATGCTCTCGTCCCCACCTAAATAATGACCCCCACCTGAAGACAGATCCTGCTGTTTGCCTCCGTGTCCATTGGCCACCCAACACCACGGACTGATGAAGTTTTAAATTATGGCCTCATAATTAGAAAGGGTTCAAGGTGCCCTAATGTCCCACGGCGGAGGCCAAAAGACGGAGCTGAGCAGATAAATCAGCGAGTGCTGGAGGTCAGCGTGACCGTAGGATGGCGGCACCGCCGTGATGGATTTCCCTTGTTAGCGATTGCTTAAATGAAGCAGAAAGATGTGTGCTGAAGATAATGACGTGTCATTATGGAAGTGTTGAGTGAGCCCGCGTGGGGCAAACGCAGTTTGTTTCAATCAGGTTTTACAAGAGGCTTCCGGAAACACCTGGCAGCCATTCAGATTGTGGTTGCAGACGGTTAAAGCAGCGGTGACGACTGCAACTTTAAAGCTTCCACACACTCTTCAGCTTATCCGCTTGCGACTGGGAGAGCGCCTTAATTAGACTAGAGACGATGCCGTCTATACAGTTGGCTTAGCACTGCGGATTGACTCCAGTCCAAACAGGGCTGGTGTTCACAGATATAGTTATTTATGGATAAACTAGAATTCAAACGTTGGGGTTGTCCTGTATATGACATCTTTGGGGGTTGTGCTTCAACATTGAGGAATATTCCAAGATTCATCGAGCTTATTAACATAATTAGTTCTATTATACAGTATTTTATACAGTGTCTGTTTTGAACTTCTGGAGGCATGGGCTCCTACTGGGAGGCTTAAGTTTTCACTGAGTTTGAAAGTTGTTGCCCTGTGGAGGAGTCATCTCGAATTAGCGCACTTGGCAGAATGCTTTCCGTCTCTGTCTGAGCTCTCTGCTGGGCTTGGCCTCGCCCGTGTGTTTTTATCATTAAAAAGGAGGACATTCTCCCTCTGCCTTTGTTCTTCTCACCCTGATGATGTCAACTTCTGCCTGTCTCGATGTAGCAACTCAACCAGTCATGCTCACACTCGCCAAGAGCGGGAGCCGGGCCCAGATCCACCGCGGAGTGCCAGCTGTGCACTACAGCTTTAACTTTTAGGCATCTGTCGGGAGGGATGGAGAAAAAAAAAATCTATTTTTATGAAAAGTGATGTTGAGACGCCTCTGTTCAGTTTCCTATTCTCATGGCGGTGTACGGCGTACTGTTTATTGACGGAGCAGGAGAGATATCCCTGCTTCCGATTCAGCAAGGCAAACATTTGCTGTAATTGATGCAGGCAGATGGAGGTATAGAATTTAATTGGGAAGCCGTGTTCTTCCTGAGGTTTTTTAACCCATTCAATCCGTGTCATTTTCGATGTTTTTGCTATAACCATTATTTTGTACTTTGGGCTATTCAAGAATAGCAGATATACAAGCTCATAGTGCGGCACCGAATATTTGTGCAAATCTTTGAATATATATGTATTTTTAAAGCGAAACCTTTTAAGTGAAAATCTTTGCTTCTGGGGATTCTACAAATGTCTTCTAAATCCGAACAGTTTAAAACAAAAAAAACTTATGTTCTCAAAATATTTTGTTCCAGGGACCCCCACCAGAAGCAAAGATTTGAGTTAAAAATGTATACGTTGCTGTCCGGCAGAAACCAGCTAACTCCATTTTGACGCTTTTGCTTTTTCTTTCATAAATCAGGGCCATTGAACACCCTTTACATCTGTGTGTTGGTAAAAAAATATTGAACCAATGAAAAGCATTAAAAAGGTTTTGCTGACTCCAGGCTCCACCTCCTTTTGACCTCCAACGTCATTGTGAGCTTGGAGGTCCATTCAGCTGTTCTTATCAATGATGAACAAAACCTCCTAACTCCACTTTGTTTTCATTTCCTGAAAAATGAACATTTTGGTGGTTTCTGCCGGACAGCAGAGATATATTATATTCAAAGATGTGCACACATTTTCACGATGCTTTAAAAAAAAATAGCAGATCTACAAGCTCATAGTGCAGCACCGAGATGAGCTTGTATATCCACCCGCCAAAGAAATCTAAAGTGACACAGATGCGTTCCCGGATTGAATGGGTTAAAGGAATATATCCCGTTCAATTCGACAGGCCGCGGATGACATACTGTAAATGAGCATGACAATTTAAGTATTAAATATCATATGATATAATCATGCATTTTATATGAGTTTGCGCCTGAGGGCGCAGTTACTGTAACAGTTGTGTGTGTGTGTGTGTGTGTGTGTGTGTGTGTGTGCATGCATAGGGAATAGTATAAAGAAGAGAGAAATGGAAGCTGTAGTCTGTCCTCAGGAGTACGCCCTGTTCATCACGAAGGCTCCTTACTCATCATAATGTCTGGATGATGCTTCACCGTGGACCCTCACTCATTCCTCATTAGTCACAGGTTAAAACCCCGGTACATGTTGTACGAGTGTTTTAAAAACTTCTCACGGCGGATGAATACTCGTAGGATTTATAGCCCTCTGGAGTCCTGACAGCCATAATGGCTTATGCAAATTGGTGAGATGGGCCTATTGGGCAGGAAAGGATGAATGTACGATAAAAGATTGATGAGGGATGGGGAAGCACCGTGTGAAATGATAGCTTGTGTGTGTCAAATGCGTGCTGTGAGACGACTGTCTCGGGCCATGGAACCTTGATCAACACTTCAATGACTTAAGGTGTTGTTTTTAACCCTGTAAAGCTCAAATATAAGGGGGGGAAAAGTGCAAATCGTTTTTTCACCTTTCAGATGTTGCCGGCCTCAGATGAAGAAATTCATTTTTTTGTTGTTGTTTGAGTTCATGGCCACCGGCCAATCCACCGGCCATTCAATGGAATTGCGATGATAAAGTGCAGGGATCCATTGACCACGTAGATGTTGTCTTAAAAAAAACATCAACAGATATATTTTTGGAATACCTACTGTAAAAGAGATGTTGTAATTTAAGGGGGCCTTACATGGATGCGGATGTATTGCAAATTAACTTGAAGAACCACAAGTTGTCTCACTCTTTATTAAGTAGCAACAGTTGACTGCCCTAATCTGTCCCCAGCCAACATAAGTCGCCTGGCAGAGTCCCAGGGAGTGAGTGACTCATCAACACTGGCTTATGCCCGCTGTATACTTGGTCGTTTGCTGGTGTCGCAGGCTTGTAGATCGGCTACTGCAGTGGTTCTCAAAGTGGGGTCCGGGGACCCCCAGGGGTCCTTGAGGGGGTTCCAGGGGGTCCCCAGCCATATGATTGATAGTTAGGAATTAGGAACCAATTGGACCCTTATGGTTCTGTAACTCAGAGAGTGAACAAATGGAACCAAATGGCCCTGTTAGGGTCCATTTGGTTCCATTTGTACACTTAAATTAACACGGATGATACTACAGTGATTGGGGTCTGAGAGATCAAAATGGTATCAAATGGGGGTCCATGGCCAAATGCATATCAAACTGGGGGTCCTTGAAATTAAAATGGTTGAGAATCACTGCTATAGCTGTAAAAATCTTCACTTATATGGGGGTCCCTGGCACATCTTTTCAAACGGGGGTCCGCGGTTATGTTGTTGTTGTGTGTCAATTTGGGCCTCCTTTACATAAAAAAGTTTGAGAACCAGTGGGCTACTCTTATGTTCGTTGCTCGACACTGTCATACAACAAAGCATTAGAGTGTCCAGCCTTCGTCTCTCCATGACACTGGCAGAGGGATGGTGAGGAGGCCGTAGTAAGGCAGAAACTTTGTTTACTAATAAATAAGAGCAGAGGAAAGCAGTCCCCCATCATCCCAGAAGAAAGTAAGATGAGCAGTGAAGTTACGTAGGTGTGGTGAGGATAGAATGGTGAAAAACAAAATAAGTGATCAAAGAGTCAAACAGAAGTGACTGGCGGAATTTATCATTGTTTACTGTGCAGCATGAGGTGAACTTGGGTGATTCACAACCGCTCCTGACCCTTGTTGAGATTTCACTCCTGCAGGGATAGACTATAATCACACACACACACACACTCACACACACACACACACACACACACACACACACACACACACACACACACACACACACACACACACACACACTGCCTCAATCACACACAGTCTAACATAGACAGACTTTAAAATTCAGATAGACGCTCTGTGGGTTTCAACTGGTGGACCTCCCTTGAGCTGTTAAAGGTCCAACAGCTATGTGAAAGGTTTATATCTTAATCAAACACGGAATGTGGAGGAGGTGGTAGCCCCTGTGGTGGGAGAATGCATTAAATGCATCCTTTAAAGAAATGGGTAAACTGCGCGATTAATCATCTTCCCATAAAGTGACAGCCCGTGTGTGCGTAATGGGACAGCTGGGATTTCTCTGTGATTACTGCATTACTGGAAAATCCATACACAAAGCAATTACACATGTTACACCATAAATGGTTTTGTATCCATAATATATCAGTGCTTAAGGAAATTAGTCGAAATTAGGCATTTTTCTTCCCTTGAGAGATTGTGTTCAAATTACTTTGATATGTTGAAATGATGGACAAAATGCAGCTTACTGTATGCCAATATGAACACAACTTGTTGTTCAGATAGTAGTACTGTAGGTGATTCAAATAATACATCAAAGCTGAGTATTTCGTGAAGATGTGTAAATACTACTAAAAACTACTTAATCAAAACAGCAAAAATTATACATGCAAAGATAACAATCAGTGTCATTGAGTATAATTTGCTCACCTACACATTCATGTATCCAGAGAACTATTGAGTTTGAACACTGGCAGTTGTGATGCTGCCACAATTGGTTACCATGGCTGTTGCTAAGTAACTGCACAGTAAAATTAGTGTTAATATAACTAATGGAATATTGACCTGTAAGGCTTCCATGGTTTGCTGTGCGGTAATTCTGATAACAGGTAACAGCTGATATTCAAAATATTTTTCTCGATGGTGTTTTTGGAGGACATTGTTCATTTCTGTGATCATTTCTTTGTTTTGAATGAATGGCAATAGAGCAATGGTTGTGGTTTATTCTGAAGTAGGCTAGTATACTTTTAGAGCACTCTGGTTGTTTAGTTCTTCACTGTGCTTAGAGTTTGCGATACTGTAAATAGAATCTTGGTTAATGCAATACTGTAAGCCCTATTTTACACTTTGTTGCACTTTGTGGTGTCGCACATCAAAAATAACCGATCTACAAGTTCACAACAAGTCACATTGCGACACATTGTGAGCTTGTAGATCGGCAAAAAAAATATGACCTACCCAAAATAGGGATGCCAGATTTAACGTGGTTAAGCCCATAACACATAATAAACAAGACTGCGCAGTAACATAATTCTTTATGCTTTTAGTTTGGGAAAAAAAGTGAAATAAATAATGGTTTAGCAATTTGCTTCTCTGCAATGCCACGTGTTTTGAGCTTGTAGAATGCCTATTTTCGGCGAATGTTCCACCTAGAATAGGAATGGTAGTTTTCAAGTGTCTTAAAGAGACAGATCCATAGGGTGCAGAGAATGCAGAAATATATAGTCAGGAGCAGAAACACACAGGGCCTAAATCCAACGTCCAGAGTCCATCACAACATGCCATGTCATCCAAAATATTCATTTCGGGCGGTTGATTTGTATGCTCCTTTAAAAAAGTAATCATAATAATGAAGTCTTCCACTGCATAACACTTGGCTATATTTCTCTGGAGGGCTGATACATACGCTTGCGTATGCATGTTTACATCCAATACACAAATATTGCGCTCGCACGACCGCTGAAGCGCAAATTTAGCTGTTTATGAGCAGGCGGGTTGTCTCTGTGATAAATCACCACCCTTGACGGATATCTCAAGTTTTCATGCAAGCTCATGAACTTCGCCATGAAAAAAACAAATTGGATTGGGAGGACATCTGTGTGCCTTTAATATTCTCTCTAAAATCCTATATATGTGTGTGTGTATGCATTTGCATGGCCTCGAATACATGCGCATACGCAAACACATTTGAGTGAAAGATGAAACTAGAATATTTAACCATTTAAACATCTGTTTATTGCAGTTTTTCCCCTACACAGGTAGAATATTTAACCATTTAAACCCAATACTTAGTTGACCAGGGCCCCGCAGGGCTCTATACTTGGTCCGCTCCTTTTTCCCTCTACACCAAATCTTTTTGCTGAAAATATGCATTGGGTTGTGATGCATTGTGAGTTTGTTGATCTGCTATTTGTGCAGAACGTTCACTCTTTGCTCAACAATGGAGGATTGCGTGTATAAACTGTTAATTTGTGTATTTGTAACTCGGAGAGTGTACACGGGTCACCAAGGGTCAATTTGGTTGCATGGTGTGTGCGTATGTGTGTTGGGAAGCGCTGATTGTAACCCACAACAGACCCACAACAGAGGCAGTCTTTTCAGATAACAACAATAATTTATTCGGTGAAAGTTAATTCAGGCAGGTTGGGGAAGGCAAACAAAGGTTCTACCCAATGTTGGAGTAATTTCAACAAGGTACTTTCCATTGAGCAGTCTCGCCTCGTCCTGCGTTGCCGCCCGACAGTGCAACTTGAGGAGTGACTGGCAGATTTTACAGCCCAAGACTGATCAGAGCGCAGCTGTCAGCAGCACTTGCTAATCAACTGTTTCCCAAACACGGACCCGTTTTTCTCTTTTGGGCCTTGAGTGAAAACGTCTAGCCGACAGCTAATCAGACCAGACCACAGATGTCATCACTTTGAGCTGCCTGAGAAGGTGAACAGGCACAAACTGTACCTTCCTTCAATCAGCTGGCCAAGGGCTGTGCGCTGTCCGTGGTGCTGAAGTCTCTCCCTATACTAAGACCTCTGCTCAATTATTACAGTTACAATTTAGGCATTTAGCAGACGCTCTTGTCCAGAGCGACTTACAATAAGCAAGGTAATCACATACCTTGCATAGAATGCAGAGAGATAGAATAAGAACTAGGATCCCAGGTAAACCAAGAACCTAGCCTCAGTCTGAACAATATACTATCAAAATAATCTGTTCATCCAGGTAAACCAGTTTGAATAACATGGTATCTAAATGATATATTCTTAAAATTGTGGTCAAGAAAAACAAACCTAAGTAACAAAAGACATGAGAACGAGTGAAAAAGATACCTCTGCATTTCTCCCCTCGGCAGCCACGCCTGCTGGGAGGGGCCCACAGCAACACTCCTGTGTGTGTGTGTGTGTGTGTGTGTGTGTGTGTGTGTGTGTGTGTGTGTGTGTGTGTGTGTGTGTGTGTGTGTGTGTGTGTGTGTGTGTGTGTGTGTGTGTGTGTGTGTGTGTGTGTGTGTGTGTGTGTGTGTGTGTGTGTGTGTGTGTGTGTGTGTGTGTGTGTGTGTGCGCTTTAATCATTCTTCTGTCTGCACTTTAATGTTGTGCTTGTATTTTTTAAGTTTATTTTTAACTTTTCATTCTTATTTGTCTTGTATTCATCTTGTATTCATTTCATAGCGTTTCTTTTGTGCTCTCTTTATGCTCTGTGTCTTGTTGTCTTAACACTTAATGCTTTATGTAAAGAACTTTGCCTTGTTGAAATGTGCTATAAAAATTGTGTCGGAGAGAGAGAGCGAGAGAGAGAGAGAGAGAGAACAGGGTGGACTTAACCTCTAAGTAGCCCTCATAGGGATAAATGCATGGGCCAGAGATGGAGACTTGGTGACTAATGAGGCAAGCCGCTAATTAGCCACTATTGTCACCAGTCTTTCTTCCAGCCCTGTGTGTGTGTATAGGAGTACAGACTCTGTTTATACACTGTACTCTGTACTACAGAGTACAGTGTATACATGTGTGTGTGAGACGGAGAGAGAGAAAGATGGCACGTGTCGCCAGACTTGCATTCACATCAGAAGAATGTAGTTGATCTAATTTCACTCACGAAAACCAATCCTAATGCCATTTCCAGATGCGCAAACATCGCTGATGTCACTGAAAAACTGATTAGCTTGGAGTCAATTTATAGCATAGCAGCATACGCATTCTGGGGCTTCCACAGAAAAGCAGGTAGTTTTGTTACATACCGGTAGCTTAATTTAAAGACTGCGTATCGCCTCTCTATCATGACACACTGTAATAGAACTGCCTCCCCCCTTCTGTCACTGATCCCATCTCCTGCACAGCTGAGCCCATGTTAAACAGTCTATTGTATGGGTCTCTATGATCCCTCAGGTGGAGTAGAGGCAGAAAATAGCTTATGCTTCTCAGAGGCCTTGAGAACAAAATGTGAGTTAGCTATTTCCGATTTTTCCCCTTAGCTCCTTATCCAGAATGCTGTGTGTGTGTGTGTGTGTGTGTGTGTGTGTGTGTGTGTGTGTGTGTGTGTGTGTGTGTGTGTGTGTGTGTGTGTGTGTGTGTGTGTGTGTGTGTGTGTGTGTGTGTGTGTGTGTGTGTGTGTGTGTGTGTGTGTGTGTGTGTGTGTGTGTGTGTGTGTGTGTGTGTGTGCGTGCTTGCGTGCGGGGGGTGGGGGCATTGGCATTGACACTTTTGTAATTGCTGCTGAGCTGAGATTTGGAGAGCTGCCAATCTAATTGGTTCCTGTAACAGCAGGTCTATCATTCATTGGTTGGTAACGGTGTCAATATCCATTGCCTGTGGTGAACTTGGTTGCCTTGCATGAACTTGGTGAACTTTGGCTGTGAGGCTCGTGTGAGATACTTCAGCTGTAAGTAAAAAATGATGCTGTATGAACTCAAGCTGAGGGTATGTTGAGCAGTAACATCAATCCTTTGCATTCCCCTGTGCTTTCTTAACGGGAGTGAAACCCTCAGTTTTTCTTGTTGGAAATCACATTCCAGGTTTTCAAATGATGTGATAATTACAGGCATGAGCTGAAGTGGAGGTGGGTGGGATGCATTGACACTTTGGAAGCAGACAGGAGCCCAAGTGTATTGGATTCGAGCATTGTCTCCCAGACTTTCGGATAGTGTAAAGACGGATTTATAATTGGATGCATGCCTCTGTCAAGTATTTTGGACTATTCCTTGACAATACAATGACATGCCCAAAATGTGGTTAAGATTTCTAAGAATGTGCTGCACAATGATGTTACTGTACACGTGGGAGTTATCTACTGTATATTAAAGTTACATGATAATAGTTTCTGTATGACAAGTTGGACTGATATCACATTGAGAACATGCAGACAGTGGAGGAGGAAAGTTATGATTTTGTGCAACATGTTTTAAAAATGTTATTTAAAGAGAAGAAAAACACACAAAATGTCAATTGAATGAACAAATGAGTTTATTTCAAACATTAATTAAAAACAAATGAAATACAAAACAGAAAATAAAACAAGCATATAGCAACAACAATGTTTGAAAAGGAGTAGGGTGAAGTGTTAATTTATAAACTTTTTGCCAATGCGAACTCTATTAACTGATAATTAACACAATTTTATACACAACCCAAACATTTCCACTGCATGTTCAAAGAAAACATAAAAATGTATACATTCATTAATAAGCATAAATAAATAAATAAAACCAACCGGTTGACCAATTTAAACCCTGCATCCGGATGACCTTCCCCACTCCATACTTGACACATGAAAACTGCCGATCCACAGGCCCACGACGGGCCGCACTGCAACTCGTCATGAGCCTGCAGATCCTCCACTCCCCACCCGGCACCAGAACAGGGATGCCAGGACTCCGACTCAAGCGGTCAACACAGCCCCTACTCATCCAAATATCTCTTAAATAGGATATTTTTAGATGCCTTCTTAAAACAATTCATAGTTTTTTTTTACCTCCACACTCAGTCCATTCCACAAATTCACTACTTAAACTGAAATGCACATACCCTTCAACAGGGGTGGAAAGTAACTAATTACATTTACTCAAGTACTGTACTGAAGTACAAGTTTGAGGTACTTTTACTATGCTTGAGTATTTCTAATTTTCAATACTTTTACTTCTTCTCCACTACATCGCAGAGGCAAATATTGTACTTTTACTCCACTACAATTAGGGCCTATTTGAAAACTTTAGTTGCTAGTTATTTTGTAGATTTGAATTATTATTACAAAACATACATTAACCACTATTTAAACTTTTGGCTATTTGAAAATAGACTCACAACGCATTGCGATGCGACACGTTGTGAGCTTGTAGATCTGCTATTTTCAAAAGATTTTAATACATTTATTAGATACGGTACTTTGTCAAACGAGACATTCTGCATAATGAGTACTTTTACTTTTGGTACTTTATGTATAATTGGATGCCAATACTTTTGTACTTTTACTCAAGTAAATTTGTATTACCGGTCTTTTACTTGTATTTCTACATTGCAGTTTTTATACTTTTACTTTATTTAATAAATGTAGTACTTTTTACACCATTGCTCTTCAATGTTGAATGAACACAATGTTTTTTTTTTAAATTAAGCTCTCCTCTTAAATTGTAACCCTCTCTCTATCACAAAACATGTATGTTACCTGGCAATAACGTATTTCTCGCTCTAAACATAATTAGTCTTGTATTCGACAAGGTCCATGAGCTTCATGGTGTGTGATTGTGAAAACTGAGTTTGTGTGATCCAGATATCCTACCTTGTTTACTATTCTAATGGATCTTTTTTGCAGAATGCAGAATGGTTTTAAATTACCTTTGTAAGTGTTACCTCGAATCTCTACACAGTAATTGAGATAATGGTAGTACAAGAGAGCAATATAAAATATGAAGTGATTTATGGTCCAAAATGTGTTTTGTTTTTCCCAGAACTGCAATGCTCTGTGCAAACTTTGTTCTTACATAGCTTATATGGGGTTTCCAGCTGTTTTTGTGGTTCAGTACACCCAGAAATGTATTTTCACGTACTCTTTTAATGTTAACATTATCTATCATCATTTGTACTTGTGTATCCATTTTACGGTTTCTAAATAACATAAGCTTAGTTTTATTCAAATTTAATTTAATATAATTTTAACTTATATCAAACCAATGTTTTAATGTACTAATTTCTGTAGTGGTGGCCTCCAAAAGCTGCTGCAGATTTTCCACTGAACAAAATGCATTAGTAAATAAAACAAATTTCAACATATTTGACCCAACTACTATATCATTGATAAACAGTATTGGTCCTAACACTGACCCCTACGGGACTCCACAAGTAATGTCAGCCCATGATGATTTATAGTTATAGTTTATTTTCTCAGCCAAGTTTGCCCCCATATTTACAAAGAAATTGTTAAACCTATTAAACACATCATTCATGTTGTTTAAAGACCTCTCTTTGTCAATAAAACATTCGTGGTATCTTCTGTTATTTGAACCATTTCTAAAAATGCCATTTAATATCTTCCATACGCCTTTATTATTGTTTTTGCTATTCTCTCTCTTTGTTTACAAGCATTATGCAGTTCTTTTGTGATCCATGGCCTACTGGTATGGTTTGGGTTTTGCCTGCCAATAAAAAATGTTATTGGACAGTTTTGGTTGTATAATGACTTTTTTGAAGTCATGTTTCATAGGCTTTGTCAACGTCCCTTTCTTCAAAAAGGTTATTCCAATGTTGTGCAAGTAAATCACTAAATGCAAATGAGAAATAAAAAATCACTGCATATTGTTGCTGTCGGGCAGAAACCTCTTACCTTATCTCCGTATTTTGACGTTTTTTTATGCCCACAGTGCTGCAGTGTCACAAGCAGAAAAAATAGCAGATCTACACATTTACACTGCTCTATCACGTGCAACAACTGTATCCGTTAATATCTAAAACTCCTCATGGCTGCGTGTGTGTCCATTAAGACCAGGAACGCATCTGTGTCATTTTAAGATTTATTTGGCTATTTTTTGAAAAATCGTGGAAAATGTGTGCAAATCTTTGGATATATATATGTTTTAAAGAGAACATTTTTAACTCCGATCTGTGCTTCTGGGGGTCCCTGGAACAACATACATATCATGTATGTCCCGCGGCCAAATACATATCATTTTGGGGGTGGGTGGGGGTGAATGTGAAATACATTGTAAAGTGCTTTGGAGAGAGGTTATTAAGTTTAAGTTATATAAATGCAGTCCATTTACCCTTTCCATTTAGAATTAATATGGATGATTGATTGTGTGGTTTTTATTAACTGTAATTTCTTCTTCTGATCAGAGAATGGTGCTCTGGAAACAAGAAAGAGGAGGAACAAGTTTCTATTTTAGCTTCCATGCAAGCATTGTGTGCAATTCTTTTTGTGACACTATGACCTTTTCACACATTTTCCTTCTTGTATAACATACGCCCGATGCTAGGAATGTGCATCATAATGGGAAGGTGTGAGATACTGTAATAATGAATGCAGCTTTTATTTCTGTCCGGACCTCTAACTGTGATGTGACTGTGAAATTTATGTTGAAAGTATTTTTCATCTAGGTTACCGTGTGTGCGCACCAGCCTTGTCGCTTCAACAGTGTGGAAATTTGTTCTTCTAATACTTTTCATGAATAACACATCTCGGTCTTCTTGCATAAGCTTGGCCAGCCTGGCCCCAAACACAAGAACCTTTCTGATTGCGGCTCCCATCTTCTTGGATGTTGTTGACTGACTGGAATAGATCTGTGATCAGTGTCCCTCCCCCTCACTCGCCTGTGTGCCTGTGAAATGAATCTAGGCAGAATGACGCGGAATACTAAATACATGTACATCCAAAAGGTCAATATCTAATTGCTGTCAACCCGGTCTTTATTCAGGGCTTGAATATTTCATATGAACTCGTTAAAAATTCAGTGATAGGACGGTTTAATTTCACATCAGGAGGCGGTATACAGGGAAGATCTCATTAAGCATTTTTCATAATAGATGACACCTTTCCTGTTCCTTAACATGGGCACTCGTACGTGCGGAAGCTATCTACTTGTCTAGAATCTAATCTGTGGAAAAGTAAGACAACGAAAATGAGAAAATGTTTCATGCCTTGTCATGACGTTAAATGATAAGGAAGTTACCAGCTGCCGTGAGCGATACGACAGTCTCTTTTCAAACCCAACTTAAAACCATGATAAGATGAGAATGTGTTTGTGATTAAACTGAGAGTGTCAAGGATTCTATAAAGCCCTTATCAAGCTCATAAAAAATGTAGACCCCCATATCAGCAGGTTTTTTGGGAGGCTTTTAATTATAATTTTACATTTTATACTCTTTGGCCCTCATGGGCCTTAGTCCATTTTTACAATCTCAGAGTTAAATTAACACTGAGTATTTTTACTATGTATCTGCAGTGTGACAAATAAAGTACATTAATGTGGTCTTGGCAGCATAAAAAATTATATCATTTGTGTGTGAGTTGATAAAACATTCAATTGAATTGGATTATATAGACATTTATTGATCCAGAGGGAAATTCTGTTGTCATAGCAGCAGTGCAGTAAGGATGAAAAAACGATACAGATACAGTACGGGTAGAGAATACAGAATAAGTGGTAGAGTAACACTAAATAAAATAGGATTACAATATTAAAGATGATATAAAAGATAAACATCACACCAGGCCCTCCTTCGCCTGGGCTGGTCAGGTATGCATAATGTATACATGTAAGATAGAAATAAAGGAGTAGGTATCGTGTGCATTCTGTCACCAATACAAAATGCATATAAATAGACCTAAAGATTGACCTGGCTTTCTACACTTTGATTGACCGGGGTAGCATTGGATATGAACTATTTGCAGATAAATATAGGCATGTACAACCTATCACCAGTAAAATTGGCATATGCGGTTACGTCATGCACTGGGGAGCAAACTTGGTCAAACTGGATTAACACAGTCACAAGCTGCAGAGCAGGGAGGCAATTACTTGTGTTAACAATGTGTGTTAACACTTTGTTAACACATTGTGTTAATCACGTGTGTCCAGCACCGTCTGGTGACTGATATCCCCACATGAGAGAGTCATTGTGTGTGTGTGTGTGTGTGTGTGTGTGTGTGTGTGTGTGTGTGTGTGTGTGTGTGTGTGTGTGTGTGTGTGTGTGTGTGTGTGTGTGTGTGTGTGTGTGTGAGTGAGTGAGTGAGTGAGTGAGTGAGTGAGTGAGTGAGTGAGTGAGTGAGTGAGTGAGTGAGTGAGTGAGTGAGTGAGTGAGTGAGTGAGTGAGTGAGAGAGAGAGAGAGAGAATCATTTCTCTCCATAGCCCCGTATCCCAGCGAGATATGAATGCAATAAGACAAACAAACAGCAGTAATGAGACATGGTTGAAGACCCTGCATGTGTCTCTGCTGCATCTGTCTGTGTATGAGAGTGGAGCTTTGCACCTTATCTTGAAAAGGCCTAACAGTACTTTTCAGTTTCGACTGTTAAAAGGAATCCATTTGCATGGAAATGTGTGCTAAGTAATAAACCTCCGTTCAATGAATTGTCACTTAAAGGACGACTTCACCCATTTTCAACCTACAGTATCTTCATATGATTGGTCCTCACTAATGCTCATGATAAAATGATATCTTTTTTTTGCCAGACCCAGGGGGTCGGGCCTACATGAGGCTTTGTCGGTCCCCCTCTCCAAACGTTTTCGTCCATACATGGGCATAAAAGAGGTCTGTCTTCTGTCCTCTTTTTGATTGGCCAAGCTTAGCGTGACGTAGTGCTCTGATCTTTCAACCACTAGGGGTCTGGCAGTACCAGGTCTCCTGGTTCCCTTGTTTTTCATAGGAGGGCTGTGGACACTTCAGAAACCCGGCTACCAGTGACATCATCATTTGACAGTTTTTTTTTTCAACGCAAGAACAATGGCTTCCATTGTAGTGTGCTAACTTTCCAGGAACAGAAAGGCCTGCAGTTTGTAATAGCTTGGATTCCCCATCGATGATGTCACTGGTAGGCAGGTTTCTGAACTGTCTACAGACCTCCTCTGAGACACAGGCAGGGAAGATAAAAATGGTACCATAATAATGAGCATTAGTGAGGACCAATTATATGAAGATAGGTTGAAAATGGGTGACATCGTCCTTCAAGGGTTTAAGGTGTTCATTATTGTTACGTCTAAGAGTAAACTTTTGTTCTGACAAAAGTATTGACAGTATAGTGTAAACACACATAATTAAAGCTTAGATGTGTGATTTTACATTATCCCTTTGCATGACAGTGATAAGATTGTCCCCTAGAAGTGTTTATTTGTGTCTCTGGAGATTTACCATCAGCTCGACAAAAATCTGCCTGACTTGAAAGGAGCCTCCTGCCTGTTATCTTTCAAAAAATGCTCTGTGGACTACTAACATATTGATGGGCCTGTGGTTCCCCTTCCACTCTGGGCTGTGGCTGTGTGCCCAACTGAGCTCCATCAGACAGAACTATATCTTAATGACAACCTTATTAATCCTTGATAACCCTATTGTGTTTTTTATAGACAGACTGACTGACTGACTGACTGACTGACAGATCATACTGCATATGCAGACAATCAACAGTGGATAGGAGACTGATAAATGTACAGTGTCAGCTGGCCTATGACGACAGTGGGCATCTGAATAATCCCAACACATCCCTTGTGTTGAAGTTAAACCCTTCCCGACAGACCATGGGCAAAGGAGAGGACACTGACTGGCACGGGCTACATACTGGTAGAACATCTGCAGCAGCTTATTGCACACATTGAAAGACCTGCGCCTCCTCAAGAAGAACAGCTTGCTCGTCCATTTCTATAGAGAGCCTCAGAGACTTGAATATTTTCAGTCCAGTTTATTATCTCTGTCAGGCTGAAGGCCAGGGACAGAGATGCATTTTTTTGCCCCTGTGTGTGTGTATGTACACGTGCGTGCGTGCGTCTGTCTCTCTGAGTGTGCATCTCGCAAACCATTGGACTGATCGGCATCAAAGTTGCACACTCCCAGTAAGCCACGTTCACACGCAAATGTCCAAAATCAGCCTCATGTTGACGCTATGCCAGGTTGCTTTACTTTCTGTCGTGTAACTCTTGAACCATAGGACGTACAATCAGATTTGCTTTCCCACACAAACTCCTACATTATCTTTGGAATTATTTGATAACATCATCATATCATATTATGGATTTTCTATATTCCATATCGATTCACTATAATTGATTTTCCTTTGTATTAGCCCTCAGCCCCCCAGTTGTTACTCCACAACACTGCACTACCGAACTGTCACTGCTGACACGCCCTCTATCACTGTCATTGATCTTCTGCACCCAGGTTGCCCTGCCCATGCCAGGTTGACTGACAGCCCATCACCCTGACCTTGGAAGGCCTCAGTTTACACAGTCAGGGCATAGCATGCAGGTCTCCCACTGCTGGAGAGACTTAGAGAGTGAGGGATCAAGCCTTCTCTCAACTTTTGTTTAGGCTCTGATACAAGGAGAAAGACCTTAAAGGATCTACACCATGAATTAAAAAATATATATATACATTTAATATCATATTGTTTATGTCCCTCAAACGTTTTTCAAAAGGTTTGAGCCTAAATCAAGCCTCAGTTATACTCATTCCAACTAACTTCTCTCTGGCTTATAAAGCACTTTCACCTGCAATACCACATTGTCCTGTTTGGCACGGGGCGCTATTGAGACAGTTTGTATGCATGTTATCTCCTGGTTCTGTGTGGAAAAAGTAAAAAATAAAAATAATAATATAATAATAATAATATATATTTTTTTTTAACTGAAAAAACGGGATGGATTGTACCGAACGTCACGTCACGTTCGGGGGGAAATCAGTTTGGTCTGTTTTGAGACCAATTTACAGAAAACCCCAGATATGCAGTGAAAGCCTGAGTGTTCAAACTGGGGTGTTTTTTGGGATAGAAGAGAGGTAGGGGAGACAAAAAACACACAAAAAAGAAGGAAAAGTGAACATTTATGGTGTAGTCCATTTAAATGGAGAAAGCAAAACAAGGAAAGAAGTAAAGAGACAACAAAAGAGAGTTGGAAAGTCCGAGTCAGTAGAGTCAGTCCTACAGTATGTATTGGGCACAAATAAAAGTACATTTTTGTTTTATATTTCAAACTGTGTTTTGGTGGTGTTTAGTGCAGTGGAAACGAGAGTTTTCAGAAGTGGTTGATGGTGCTGTGGTTGAGTGGGACAGCTGGCCATCAGCTCCATTAACGACTACACTGGCTCTCAATCACGCTCTCTGTCCCTGGGGAACGCTACATGCAACCTTGACTTCGCCTGCTGTCAAAGCTCAATCACACCAACTTGCATCCACATGTATGCCCACACCGTATTTCATCTGATTCGGTTACATTATTGTTGCATTTGAAATTAAGTTCAGTCATTCAGATACGTTTGGAAACCTTTTAATGACTACGGAGAAAATGTTAACAAAATGTCATGTCGAAACATATAGCCGTTAACAGGAAAATGGTCTGTCTATGTGCCAAAGCTGTGAATAGACATGTTTTGCCAGTGGAATGGTCCTTTAAATCTTCCCTCTGTTTCAGTCCACAGCTCACAGGACCCTCGAGAACCTATTCAAATTAAAGGCACATAAACATGTCACCCCATCCGTCTACCTACCTTTACAGCCTCACTCCACCATTAAGCCTCAACACCACTTCTACTTGCTTTCGTGAATTCCTATTGATTGATTGATTTTTTATTCATCTAAATTTAAAACAAAAATATTTTAGATATTTCTGCTTTATTTAATGTATCTCAAATAAATCTGCTCAGGAGGCACTAATTGCAACTCTTTCACTCCATTTCTCATTTATAATGTTCTATTCTTCAAAGCGTGGGTTATTAGTCATTCATAGCATCATATTCTATGAATGACTGGTTTTCTCTCGCCGTTTTCTAAGCAAAATGTAATATGGGATTAGAAGTCAGGGAAAGGGAAGCCAACAAACTGAAGCCAAAGAAGTTTCGAAAAGTACTGTGTTAAAGAATACGGTTTGAACATCACATTGAACAACTGGTCGCTCAGCTGGACGCCGAGAAAATCCTCGTCACACTCCTCGTATACCCAGACCTCATCTCTGTCCTGATCAGGTATTCTCTTTGCGCTTTATTGACTTCTCACAGCGGGAAATCTCGCTGCTCTGCCTTCTGTCGGCGTTTCTACGTACAGCTCAAAGTTGCATCTCCATTTATTGACAAGCTGGTCATAGATGTCTGACGCTAAGGGGCCACGTGTTGGTGTTGGCCTTGGCCTCCCGCTCTCTGACATCATGAAAGGGGTGCCACTCTGTCTGATGTGTGCTTAAATTTTTTATGGAGATGTTTTTTTGCAGGCAAAGCAAGCCTTCAGACACTACCAGAAATAGACGTTGGATGAGCCCATGAGATGAGCAATCAGAAGGTGTATTGTAATACTGCACACCTTTTTCCAGTATATTCAGGCAGTTAATATGCAATCCAGTCAGCGGTAGAGGAAGTCTCTTCTTTCCTGGACCCATTACTTTCTAATGATGAATCTCTGCTAATGGTTGGCCTCCCCTGTGCAGCTCTGTGCTTCTCAGGATGGGCTTCTTGTTAATTGGCCTTTTGACAATGCTGCCCACCCACCGCTGGCCAACTGGGGTTTGATAAATGAGGTGCTCTCTTATATGTGCACTCTGTCTGCGAGTTACGCTTTAGGAGCAGAGTGAAGTGGTGGGTATTTGTTTTCCCACTGCACTCTATGAAGCACGCTTTTGATGCACAACCGTTACCAAGCTTAACCACAAAGTGAACTGTGTTTGTTTCTAGTTGAGTGTGCATGCATGCATAGCATAGGTCTTCTATTCCTCTATTTTAACTTAGTATATTGTTTTCTAATGGGAAATATAGGAGTCAAAATAAAAATATCCTATACCGCACAACATTTACGGTTGTATGCGAGTATGTATCTCCCGGGGAATTGGATAAAGTAATTAAGGCATTAGATAATTGGACAGAGAGCAGGGTTATTACACTGCTGAGATGTGGCAGTGACCCAGAGGGCCCTGTCTCGCCACATTAACCCTGGGTCAACATAATTTACGATATAGTCCAGCATGAACTGAACTCCAGCAGGCGCACTCTCATCATTCAATATACAACTCTGTGTAGTTGCATTATTTCATTTTTTTTAGTATGGGTCTGTGTGTATGGTAGAAATCATTATTTCTGTCCTTTCTCTGTCCTTGGTCACCGAAGGAGTTGTTGGACGAGTGCAGCAGCATCCAAATAGGCATAACAATGCTTGGCATAGTGAATAACCTCCCCATTCTCTTGCTGCTTTCTGTAACTCACTATTCTCGGCTCCTTCCTGTTTCTCCTCGCATGCACTGTGCTCTGCTACCCACCTACAGCACTTCAACATTTTCTCCACCCATTTGCCTTTTTTCAGTTTACTTTTACTTCCCTCATCTTCTTTGCCTTTTTCTTTCCCCTCTGCTGTTTGTTTGTTTGTTTGTTTGTTTTCTTCCTCCGTACTCTCTCTGTCTCTCATGTGCCCGCCTTAGCAAACTGATCGAAGCACTCTGTCGGTGCTTGTTTGTATCGATAGCAGCAGCAGCAGCAGCAGCAGTAGGCAGGCCTTAGGGCTCTTGTCTCTCCTCTTGTCCCAGGTTGTGGGAGACAGCAGATGCCCTTGATGAGGCCGGGCTTTCAGACTCATTAACCAACAGATGTTTGGTGTCACTGCATATCACAGCGTCAGGCACCGGTACATACTTTTTACTCCAAGGTGTGAATAAAATATCACACTTTGTTTACAGGTTCCCTTATTCCCTCTCGCTGCCGACATTATGCAGTCGCCTCCAGTCCTCCGCTATCTGGTGCCACTGAAATCGCCCGAGGACATGCACACAGCGAACGTTCTCTGTCACCTTGTGTTAAAGTTTACAGTAGTAGGCTAACTGTAAACTTAGCCAGCCACACACACACACACACACACACACACACACACACACACACACACACACACACACACACACACACACACATGTAATCGACACACACACACACACACACACACACACACACACAGAGGGAGTCGTGATTGGAACACATCAAAGTGTGCCGTGATACCTCAGAGGACAATTCCTCTAGACAGCAGGGTCTATGTCCTCTGGCCTCCATCCAAATTATATTTGGAGAGGAAACCTGATTATACTCCCCCTATGTGAAGGGTCCAAATCAGATCATGTCTGTTTCCCCTGGCTTGATTTTAGACTAATTGAAATGCATCTATGGCATAAACACAGCAGGAGCACAGCCCAACTGGGACTAGAATAGAAATAACGGGATAGAGAGCTTCATCTCTCTCTCTCTCTCTCTCTCTCTCACTCTCTATCACGCTCTCTCTCTCTCTCTTTCTTTCTCTCTCTCTCTTTCTCTCTCTCTCTCTCTCTCTGCCTGTTTTTCTCTCGCTCTCTCTCTTGCTCTCTCTCTTGCTCTCTCTCTCTCTCTTGCTCTCTGTCTCTGTCTGTCTGTCTGTCTGTCTGTCTGTCTGTCTGTCTGTCTGTCTGTCTGTCTGTCTGTCTGTCTGTCTCTCTCTCTCTCTCTCTCTCATATACACACGCACAGTTTTCCACCCATTCTGCCGCCTTTGTTCTGGATATCCTCAAGTTAAGATAAATGTTATCGAAGGAAAATTGTCTTGGACATAGAGAGTATCATAAAAATGACATTTTGGGTTTTGATCGTGGACTGGGTCTGGGAGACAAACGAGGATTTAAAGCGGTTGAGCTGCATTGAGGGACCCTATAGCGTCAGCCTGGGGGAAGAGCTGGAAGGGATCTATAGCTGTGGGCCTACATCCAGCTGTAGTTTGCTCACCATGATACACCAGTGGTTTTCAAACTTTTTGTGCCTAAGGCACACTAAAGGACAAGTCAAAATCTCAAGGCACACGTGTATTCACAGGAAAAATTGCAAATTTGAAAATGTGTGTGAGAATCGGTGTGAGAAAACCCCTGACACAGTCAAGGCAGTTGGCCGCCTCCCCTAGAGTCTGGTTCTGTCTGTGATTTATTCTGTAAGAAAATGTTGGGTCTCCGCTCTATTATGTCTTGAGACTTTATTGTGATTCTGCACTATAATAACATTTAATAGAATTGAAATTGTGAAAAATATTGACATGGCCAAAATAAGGACACCAGCTTGAAAGTGGTTAAAATATATATTTTTAGGTTATAGAATTTGCCTCTGTGTTGAAATATTGATATAAATTAAAATATAATTCATCACCTTTTGTATAGTTGTATATATTTCAATAATGTGGTTGACACAAAATCGCACAGCACACCTGGACTAGTCTCATGAGTCATCATTGCACACCGGTGTGCCATCAATCATTCATTTGTGGGTGAATGCAGGTTTCACATGGTGCAGCATTGTCAACATGTAGCCTAATCATGAATCCCTTGGTATAAAACAAATTGAGCTAAAAAACGTCAAGACTATTAACAAGTATAGGCTGCACTACAGTACTGTAACTGTCACCGTCAAGAATGCAAGAATGTGTGAATGTGTGAATGTAAATTGAAGTTCATTATAGCTGCCTAGCCTGCTTATATCATGCCCTTCAAACAGTGGCGAGTAGTAGGAATTTGAAAAATCCTCTCTGAATTTGTAGGCTACTTGTACTTACTGGGCTGCCGTGCCAATATTTCTAAACATATACAGTATACGGTAATGTTATTGCTCATTAAGTTGAAGTGGATCCATATGGTCTGAACTCTCAACTGATTTGAATTTGTGGGAGAGAAAACGGTAGTTACAAGCCTTGTAAAAATCATGTGTTTGTTTGAGATTGTAACGTCAAGCTTTAATGGGTTCTTTTATTATCGCACCACTATGGGGGGGGGGGGGGGGGTTGTGTGTTCCGACACTGCCACTGGCATACGCTTCATATCACAACAGAGGTTAGGGCAATACGTCTAAAATCATTATCAGGGTTTTTTAGGGACATGATGAAAAGCTTTTTTCATTGTGTTGTTACAGTGTGAGAATCCGTCAAAGCCTGGAAAACAATACAATCATTAATAAGTTATCAACTCTAATGATGAATAAATGAAGTATGCTGCTATGCTTGTTATTCTTGCTTAAAATAACATGTGGTATAAACAAAAACATTATAATAATCTCAACAAAACAAAACAAAACAGCTTAGTTATGAACACCACCTCCTGCGAGGTCATGTTCATTAACAGGGAGGCAGACCCAGATTTCCAGAAACTGTAAACATTTTCATGCTTCCCAGAGGATGAATCCTCCTGATTTTGGTGACCCCGTGGGGGCATGGCTATCACATAAAGACGCATTAACATTCCTGTAACATCACAAAATGAAAGGTCAAATGATTAAATCAATGCCACACAATGCCTAGAAGTACTTTACGAGCAATGGGGGCAAGTTGTTTATTGTGGTATTGCTGTGAGGGCGAGTGATAATAATATAGTCTTAACCATTATTTTCCTAATGGCAGCCATTTGAGACCCAGAACACCCCAGTGTTTGACTGACTAGCCGCTTGGTAAAGGTGATACAGGTACAGTTCCTATACAGTAGGAAAAGGGCAGCTGCTGACCTCCACCATGCATACAATTAGTCATTCTGCCACTTTGGAGGGGGTTTGATTGGGAAGAGAAATGAGAGACAAGACCCCTTACACTTCAGCAGTGGGAAAATTTGGACGTGTAGCAACAGAGTGAAAGGCCACACATTTTCTTTTTCTCCGCCGCACGCATGCCATTTTACTTAAAACAAACTCAAGCACCAAAGACAATGAATGTGTGTGTGTGTGTGTGTTTGTGTTCATGTGTCCATGTCGAACCCATTCAAGTGTGAACAGCCATGGCCACGGGTCCAGCGTAGCAGGCACTGGCAGCAGTGAACAGATGCTCACCAACCACTTAACTGACAATTGAGGTGAGTAGGGTGTCCAAGTCAACTACCTGAAATTCAAATAAGGGACACCCGGCCAAGAAAAATAAGGGACGCCCAGAAAAAGTTCAAATCTCACCGTTATATTATTACGTTTTTGTGTATATCATATTAACCATTTGAACCCCAGCATACAGTACATATTCTGAGGGGAGCATTAGCCAAAAATAGCGCACAAGCGCTTGTACAGTAGATTGGCTATATATGATCTATTAAGATTTGGTGTAGACCGAAAATAATTGTCAAAGTACAGTATAGAGATAAGCCCTGTCACAGGGCCTGACAGATGTTCACCCTCTTGAAGGTTCTGCACATGTCAGCCTCTGAGATGTTTAATGGGCTGGCCTCCTCATGCGAGCTGAAATGCTCTGTCTAGCTCAATGAGGAAGTTCCAATGTTTGGAACTACAGCCCATATAGCAGCCCGCTTTGCGGCGAGATCAAACCGTGACGGAACTCTCTCTCTCTCTCTCTATGGGTGTGACCCCACCTGCCAAGCTGTTGCCTGTGCTTTACTAAAATAAGAGTGTTAAGTAGTTCACCAAAAAAACGTATTTTCTATCAATTACACACCCCATGAAGCCTTGAATTCATGGAGATATTTTAGTTTTTGTCGCATTCCCGATCCAATAATTTGATGACGGGGTGGCTGGTCAGTAGGAGACTCAATTGAGGCTCCTACCGGAGACTCCGCCGGTCATCAAATTATTGTCTCAGGAATGCGACAAAAAACGTTTTTTTTTTATGTTAACCAGACTACATAACATAAAGCCATCGAGTGATGGAACATTTTTTGGCACAATAGTTTTTTAGATCACGGGTTCTCAAACATTGAAAGCCGTGACCCCCCAAAATAATCATATTATTTTGGGGGGTATTATTTTAGAGGTATTATACTGTATGTTGGTTTGTTTACTGTTGAGTGAGAAAACAATGTTGCACATTAAGCAAATCATCTGGGGACCCCCCCAAAATCTTTTGGGGTCCTGACCCACAGTTTGACAACCACTGTTTTAGATAACCTAAGGTGAACCATAAAACAAGGAATTCAACCCCATCATCTAACAAACCTCAACCAAAGCTGAAATTGTTCTTGGTACAGTAAATCAATTATTCTTTCTGTGGCTATGTGTTCATTAACATTTAATAGAAACAGCAGTTGGCGGTATAAGTGCTCTTGAATACTGACCGAATAGGTCAAAATACCTCTTAAACACGTCTCTCTTAGCAGGGGTCATAATAGCGGTGTATTACATTGTACATAACTTGCTCATTATCACTCATTGTGAAAGAGTTGATTGCTGTCATAACTCTCTCCTCCTGCTGGCGATGCACTATAAATCCTCCTCATTCAGCTCCTTCTCTTCTTCTGATGGTTTCTCCTGTGTGTGTGTGTGTGTGTGTGTGTGTGTGTGTGTGTGTGTGTGTGTGTGTGTGTGTGTGTGTGTGTGTGTGTGTGTGTGTGTGTGTGTGTGTGTGTGTGTGTGTGTGTGTGTGTGTGTGTGTGTGTGTGTGTGCGTGCGTGCGTGCGTGCGTGCGTGCGTGCGTGCGTGCGTGCGTGCGTGCGTGCGTGCGTGCGTGCTCATTTGCTTTATCTGAACGATCTTAAAGGGAGCTGTGTACATAAATAAAACTTTGATAGAATGAGTTTTGATGGGTCGGCAATTGATCTGACATAAAAGAAAATACCCAATCCACCATTTATCGGGTAGTGAGTAGTAGCCTAAAAATGGCTTCTGAAAATATGGTTTTATTTGTCAACTATCTGCAAATTAGCAGAGCAATCTGAAGTGTGAAATACTGTAGACGCATGGCTGTGAAGTTATTTTTCTTTTTACCGTGTAGCCAACTCTTAAGATCTTAAAAATGAAGTAATGTGTTTTAGAAACGTGTTATTCTTATTATATAAAAGGTAGTGTAAGTGATATTTTTTTGATTGAAACCCCCCCAAAAATGTTGTTTGTTAAAAAGTAAAATTTCTGTATTCTAATAGTAATCATTGCTATAGTGTTTGTTTGTTTACAGGGGTCTCCCTGTCTCTCCATCTCTTTAATAACGAGAAAATAACTTTTCACGTGGATTGCCAGTTTCATCCAATCAGGATAGAGTATCCATTTATCAGCTTAATTTTACAGTGTTCCGGTTACAATTTTGTCTGTTCATTTCTTTGTTTCATCACTTCCAATTTCACTTGTTTATCCTGTATCCTGTATGAGTTCTCTCTCCTGATTGGACAAAATTGGTATCCCGACCTGAAAATGTATTTTCTGTTGATTAAATAGCTGGACAGTCAAACACTCTGTGTTGTCTTGTCTTTAGCAATGATTACTATCAGAATATGGAGCTATTTAACACTTATTTTAACAGAAAAGCCAGTGTTTGCTGGCTAAATATAATCTTGATTCATCTTAAAAAACATCTATGAGAGCCATTTTATTTGCCTTAAAGTACCTCAATTACCTTACCCACATGAACCATTATGTCCCTATTTTTGGTATGTCAGAATAGGCGAGCTTTCAGGGGGAATAGCAGATGCCATGGCAACACATTCTGAGCTCGTGGATTGGTTTTATTCAACAAAAAGTTTAAGCATGTTTGCTGCTACGTGGCCTATTTCTAATAATGTTTTCAGATACATATTTTAGTGTGCTGATTAAGTTCAAAATGAATAACACACCTGCTGGATGTCATCTTGAATCAGATTCAAAACGGAGTAGCTCTGTAATTAAAATGATTGATTGATTGATTGAAATTTTTATTAGGCAAAAGAATGTAAAACAACACAGTTACATTTATAATACTTTTGTCTAAAAGGTCCGACCAAAAAAGTCCTGCGGACTTGTTTCCGTTGGGGTCCTTGAATTAATTTCATAGACATAGTATATAGTAGCAACCAAACAGTTCAAATCAACATAAAAAAACAGAGAAAAAATACCACTACCGTATGTACAAAAAAAGTATCATGAAAAACTAGAAAAAGTGCTCCTCGGAGCACAGGTCTCCGCCAGGTCAGGCACGTTATTGTGGCCTCCTGGTGGCGCTATAATAGGCCAATGTGAAAAGGGTGCCATTTATTCTTAGGTCTTTCACGGCAATCAGACACTGCATTCATGATTTGAGGCATTTTGTTCCAAAAATGTGTTTTGCTAAATTAGACCTGCTGGTGGCGCTATAACAGGCCAATGTGAAAAGGGTGGCATTTCTTCCTCGGCCTAGTGGGAATGTGCGTGTGAAAATTCATGGAAATCACAAGCTGCGTGCATACTGTAGTTTGAGGCTTTTTGTTCAAAACGGACCAATCCTGCAAACTTTGGAAGCCAACCATAGGCAATGGAATATGGGAAATCGGACAGATTTGTGTTGATCACATGACTATAGAGATACTGTGAACCGATTTGCATGACGTTATATAAAATCTGTAGGAGTAATGTAAAAAAAAAAGGGTTATGCACAAATCGGCCTCCTGGTGGCACTATAACAGGACCATGTGAAAATTGGGGTAGAGGTTCTGAATTGGCATCCAGGGAGTGTGTGTGCACAGTTTCGGAGCGACCGGGCCAACGGTGCCAGAGATTAGCTGCTAACACACAGACAGGACACACGGACGGACGGACGGACGGACGGACGGACGGACGGACGGACAGGGGCGAAAACATACTCTCTCGCCATGCCTTTCGGCCTGGCAGAGACAATAAAAAATATATATACAAAAAAAGGGGGAGGGGGTCGTCTGTCTACAGGGAAACTGGTACTACCTCCTCTTATGGCCTCCAGAAAGATGAGTTTTTAGGGCTGTTTTGAATGAGCCCAACAAACTGCATTTTTTGAGGGATGGGGTTAGGCTATTCCATACCTTGGTGGCCGTGCTTTGCCCATGAATTTGCCCAGGCCCAAAATCAGGTGTGTTTGAAGGAACGTCCAGCTATGGCAATCAAACAGAATTAAATCAAGATTCATTTCACAAGAGTTGATCTATGTCATCATCACGCAGTATGTTTTTGTTTACAGGAAGTAATTTAAGGACTTTTATATAAAAATACACTAACATTAATGCGTTGGATCCATTGTCATACTATTGTGCAGATGATGTAATATGCTGCATCATTCTGTTGAAGATGATCAGTATGCTCCCTTGAAGAGATTTTTTGTAAACCTTTTTTCCGCATACAAATATTCAGTGGTGGAAAAAGTACTCAAATTCTTTACTTAAGTAAAAGTATCAATACTGCAATATAAAAATACTCTGTTACAAGTAAAAGTCCAGAATTAAAAATTTACTTGAGTAAAAGTACAAAAGTATTGGCATCAAAATGTACTTAAAGTACCAAAAGTAAAAGTACTAAATATTTGAAAATAGCAGATCTACAAGCTCACAACGCGTCGCGATGCGACGCGTTGTGAGCTTGTAGATCGGCTATTTTCAAATAGCCTAGGTATAAAATAGGGCTAAAGTGGTTAATGTATGTTTTATAATATCATAATTTATATCCGAAAAGTAACTAGTAACTAAAGTTTTCAAATAATTGTAGTGGAGTAAAAGTACAATATTTGCCTCTGAGATGTAGTGGAGTAGAAGTAAAAGTATTGGAAATTGGAAATACTCAAGTAAAGTACAAATACCTCAAAATTGTACTTAAGTACAGTACTTAAGTAAATGTACTTAGTTACTTTCCACCACTGCAAATATTGAAAATAAAATAAAAGGATTGCTGTCACAGTTAAACAACAAACACATATATTGTGTCTATGCAGTATGCATATAGTTATGCGTGTGTGCATTATAGAAGGGAATGTACGTATACTTTAGGTATTATGTAACTTGGATAACGGCACTGGGCAGGAGAATTGCTGCTAGTATAAATTCTCCTCTCGTGCAGCTTTTCTCACAGAGAGTGTGAGCAGTGGGTCAGGATGAGTCTGGGTTTTAGACAGACACCTCAGGAGAGACAGCCCGGAGTCCTCTGAGTTCATAGGATTGATGTTGCAAAGCCCCCTCTTCTCCCCCACTCGCTCTCTCTCACAGACACACAAACACAATCTCATGCACTCGCAGTGTCTCACAGAGGTTCATCTTCCTCCTACCCTCTCGCTCGCTTCCTCCTCTTCTGCCCCCAAAACCCTTCGCCCTCTGGCTCAACATCTCTCATGATTAGATTGACCGGCTTTGTTTTGAACCAGGCAGCTTCGGGCTGGAGAGCCACTCTGAAGGAGAATTGCCTTTAGCGGAGATGAGGTCTGTCTCAGCTTGCTGCCGGCTGCCGTTTTAAGCCGCAGGGGGGGATGTGTGGCGCAGTGCACTGTGGGGCCTTGCATTTACTCTGGCCTCCGGCCAAGAGAGGAAAATCACATCAATGAAGAGAATGTTGAAAGAGAGGAAAATCACTTCTGCCGGATTGACTCTTTTCACCTTTATTTGTTTAGTGTATCACCCCCCCCCCCCCGCCCCATCACACACACACACGCACACGCACACGCACACGCACACACACACAAACACAGAGCCTCTGTTTATAGACCCACTTTGGCAATGTCACAGAGCAAACGCTCTGTGTATAATATCAGGGACCGCAACACACATCAGATGTGACCCCATCAGTGGTGGAAAGTGGCTAATACATTTACTCAAATACTGTACTGTAAGTAAAATGTTTAGGTACTTTACTCGAGTATTTCTATTTTTCCACTACATCTTGGAGGCAAATATTGGACTTTTGATGCCACTACGATTATTTGATAACTTTACTTACGAGTTACTTTGCAGATTTACTGTAGATTATTATTACAAAACATATACCCTGTAGTTAAGCCCTATTTTCGAGAAAGTTTGACATGTTTTTTTTTGGGGGGGGGGGGGACATCCTGCATGCAGGTCTTACGTATGGTATAGTAAGTATAGGCTATTAAATTTTCGATGCCAATACTTTTGCACTTTTAATCAAGTATAGAATTTTGAATATGCAGACTTTAGAATTTCTAGATTGTGGTATTACTACTTTTACTTACGTAAAAGTAAACAATCTGAGTACTATTCTTCCACTACTGCACCCCAAATACCTACGGTGGAGATAAGCTGAGAGGAGTTTCATGACGATGGTTATAGAACAGTGGTTCTCAAACTTTTCAATTTCAAGCACCCCCTTAGCTCTCAGAGTTGTAAGGGTCTCGTCTCAAGGAACCCTGAGGGTCCCTGGACCCCACTTTGGGAACAGTGCTGATTTTGACATGGGCGTCGTAATGCCTGATTTTACACTTGGTTGCATGCTGAAAATAGCCAATCTACAAGCCCAGCTTGTAGATCTGCTATTTTCAGAGCGCAACACCCGAGCGCAAACAAGCATAAAATGACTTGTCTTTTAGTTCTACTGGATCTCTTCTCCACTAGTCCCTCCCTAACATTCTAGTCTAGTTTTTGCCAGACCCAAGGGGTCGGGCTTACATGAGGCTTTGTACCTGTTTCGTCCATACATGGGCATGGTCACTTTGTCCTCCAGCCCCAGCCAAAAAAAAGTCTGTCACTTTGTCCTCCGGCCCCAGCCAAAAATCTGTCCCCCAAAAAAGTCTGTCCATACATGGGCATAGAAGGGACACACGTCGTGCTTCGCACGACGTGTGTCCCAGCCATAAAAGTCTGTCCCCCTTTCGTCCATACATGGGCATAGACACAGGCTGACACGTCATGTGAAGTCTGGGTCTGGCAGAACCAGGTCTCCTGGTCTTGTTATTTGTTGACTAAATTGACAATATATTCAGTCTTAGTTTACGTCATCATAGTTGAGTTTTTATTTAGTTTTCGTCAGTGAAACAAGACCAGGAGACCTGGTTCTGCCAGACCCAAAATGAAGTCCTAGTATGTAACACACCTACAAACCACTTTATAACTGAAGTTCATGATGTCATGAATAGTTCGTGACGAAAGGGGACGTCACAAACTTTTTTTTGGCTGGGGCCGGAGGACAAATGGCCCCTGCCCATGTATGGACGAAACAGGTACAAAGCCTCATGTAAGCCCGACCCCTTGGGTCTGGCAAAAAGATAAACATTTTACGTCATAGTTTTATTCGACGAAATCAACACTGTTTTAGAAGCACCGTTTTAGAGGAGATATTTATTGATGATGAATATGCGGCATGTAAGACCATAAAGGCACACCTGTCTAATACTGCTAATGGTAGCAACTAATCCTGTGGAGGCTTTTCCTCTGTGACCGTCATGGGCCTGAATATGAGGAATGACACACTTCGTGAAAGAACATCACAGTAATATGTCCCTGAATATAATGCTTACAGTCACCTCACCGGTACAGCTACCCTTTTTTTCCCCCTTGTCTTTTTTGCTCCAACCTCCTTATTTTCTCGGGTTTCATATCAATTTGTCCTCATTTTGCTCTCATTCGGTGGCGGCTGTGCTGTGAAAGCGGAGACGCAGCCAGGGGAACAGAAGGTGTTCTTTGTGTGTGTGTGTGTGTGTGTGTGTGTGTGTGTGTGTGTGTGTGTGTGTGTGTGTGTGTGTGTGTGTGTGTGTGTGTGTGTGTGTGTGTGTGTGTGTGTGTGTGTGTGTGTGTGTGTGTGTGTGCGCGCACGCGCGCCCGCGGCCAAACGTCCCCACATAGTATAGTCACATTTCAGACATTCAGAGGTAATTTTCCTGGTCCTCACAGGAGAAATAGTTGTTTATGGTAATATATATATATATATACTCCCCTTAGGCTTACAATTAGGAAAAGATTCAGGTTGCAGTTAGGATTAGACATAAAGAGGTTAGATTTAGTTGTTAGGATTGAAGTTATGCCTGATCTGATTTATACTTAATCGCTGACGTCACGCACCGGAAAATAGCTGATCTACAAGCTCACCACTTTCAGCTGTTTTCCACCTATTTTCAATGCTGTCCTAAAATGTTGGTGTGTGTGTGTGTGTGTGTGTGTGTGTGTGTGTGTGTGTGTGTGTGTGTGTGTGCGTGTGCGTGTGCGTGTGCGTGTGTGTGTGTGTGTGTCTGTGTGTCAATGAGATGGAGAGAAGGGTGGAGGTGCATGGTGGAGAGACAGTCTGGGTTTCTTCTGTCGGTGTCAGAGCAGAGTGTCTGGTCCGGAACGAAATGCCACCCAAATGAGGACGGATCAGGGGGCCACGCATAAGCCACCCTGAGCCCCCATTACTGAGGCGGAGTGAAGATGGATGAGGCAGCCCCTCCTGAGAGAGAGAGAGAGAGAGAGAGAGAGAGAGAGAGAGAGAGAGAGAGAGAGAGAGAGAGAGAGAGAGAGAGAGAGAGAGAGAGAGAGAGAGAGAGAGAGAGAGAGAGAGACACACACACTACAAAACCTAAGTGCACATGCCTCAAGGACACTGTTGCATACACACACACACACACACACACACACTCACACACACACACACACACACACACACACACACACACACACACACACACACACACACACACACACACACACACACACACACACACACACACACACACAGGAAAAGAGCGTTAGAGGGAAATGGAGGAGAATAGACAAAATATAGTATTCCTTGGAGAGTGCTAAATATACGCATGTGTCTTCTTCATTTATTGATATTGTGGTGTATCATTTTGTCATATCTGTCATATTGTGACAAAAGGGGAAAAAAAGGTTTTCTATTTTAGACGCTGATCCAAACATATCAGACAGCAGCACGCCAGGCACAGGTAACGGTTATCCACATTACATCAGTAGAGGAAGACATGAATACAGGGATACATATTCCTACAGAATTGATTGTTGTTTCACTGTAAGAATAACCTCCTTTAATTACTATTATTTAAAAAACAAATAAAAAAAGAGGAAAAAAAGGATTGAATAATGATAGTTAAAGTATAGTTGCTATTATAGACATTTGGCATTAGTTACATTAAAAAAATACTTCATTATTCAAACGTACATTTTCTTATTAATATCAACGTATTCCTGTATTGTTTTCACAATGCATTTACAGAACCTCATTACTTTCTGAAACCGCCATTGAATGCACTGACTTACTTGTAGAACCACTACAACACATATACTGTATAGGCCGCAGTACTGTTTATGTATGCAACACATACAACAGTCAATGCAAACAATTTGTTGGTAACGACTTCGTCTGTAGGCTACTATCCATCTCAAACGAGGTGAAACAGGTCTCTAGTGGTGAGTGACAGGTGAGAATTCTCAGCCAAAGTATTCAAAGTTGAAGAACTCCTTATTTGACTTCAGTAGAAGTTGTTTTTGAAGTTGTGTGAATTAATCCTTCCCCTTCTTGTGCTGACGATCAATCCAGCAGCACAAAAAAATGGCTTTCACATGTAGCAGAGTAAGACTGTATTTAACTTGAGTGACAGATCCCCAGGTACGCATTCATCGCCATTGTTGCATACCAACCATTGTTGAAAGCGGTGACTGTGATTGGTTTCCTGCTTTGAGGAACAGCGACTATTGAAGTCCTAGTAGAAAAGGGCTTTTAATATTATCCATTGAGAGCAGGTACACCGTAATTGCTCCCACCAAAAAACACAGGACGGACATGGCATTTTAGAAGAAAAAAACTAATTCAGCAGCTGACTTCAAAGCTATAAAAGGTAACGAGTAACTATCACCTTGTAATGGAGTCAAGAGTAAGAACATTTTACTTAAGTACAGTACTTAGTACAGTACATACTACTTGTACACTGCACCCACGAGCACACACACACACACACACACACACACGCGCGCATGCACACACACGCGCACACCTGTGAGCATATTTAAGTATTCCTCTCACAGTGCTTGGGAATAAAGGTCCATTGTACAGTGGAGGCGTGTGAGGTGAGCGTGCATGTAGTTGAGTCAGCACAGCATGGCTTCTCTAAGCTGCTGGACAGCCCCACTGCTGAGCGCTGCAAGTACAGCACATCTCAATTTGTTCAGGGGGGAGATCAAATTCTACCACCTTGCAAATCTTTGCAAGGAGCGGGGAAAACCACACTATGAATAAATGGAGAAGTGTAGAAAATATAATAGAGCGAGTGTTTGAATGACTGGAGGGGAAATCATAGCTTCCATGGCTATCTATTAAACTGTGTTTGTGTGGAGCGTGACCTCATAGTCGTTGCCAGTGTTTATAGAATTGTTTAACCACTTAAACCCTCTACACTTCCTGAACTAATACTTGACTAGTTGACTGGGGGCTCACAACGCGAAGCAACATGTGAGCTTGTAGTTCCGAAAGTTTCAGCAAATGTTCCCCTCAGAATAGGGATGCTAAACAACTTTCTCACAGATAATTTGCAACTCCCCAATGTCTTTCTTTGTTTAGTTTTTGTGTTTGTTTTTTTTCACTGACAAAACAATTAAAAACATACAGCAAGCATTGAGTACAATGTGATGGAGAATGTCTAAAAACCCTCCAGGGGCTTGAGAATAGCAATCTCCAGGAAACGTTTTACAGTGAGTTTAGGGTAAAACTACATCAATGTGGAATATACATGTTTCTGTTACAAAAAATAAATACGAATAATTCATATGTAGGCTATACGCCTTACAGATACAGTGCGCAAACATCGATGTGTAGGTGAAAAGTCAAATTTAGGACTGTGTGGTTTTCCACGACGATTCATAAATCTATGAACTCATATGCCTTATTAATAATCACAAAGAGATGATGATTGGGTGCTATTAATCCTTGGACTCAGAGCTGTTTGATCCCAGATGGAAAGTCTTTCCTTTGAGGGCGGTTGAGAGGCAGAGGGTTACGATGAGATAACCTCTCTCCTAATTACCTTAATCATTCATTCTCACTCAGTACAGTATCTGGTCCTGCTCTGCTAATGAAAAACTTTATCACTGATAGCACATATGACATAATGCTGAGGAAGAGCTCCCTATATTTTGGGGGGCAATATTGTATTTTGGCCTTCATTTTAAGTTCTTTACCATTTGGTGGATGAAGGGAAAGGGCATGTTGATAGAACTAGCATCCATATTAAGAGGGTCAATGATTGATTGAAACTCATTTTCAAAGGTCAGCAGCTCAGATGGTTGTCGTTTGCATTAATCTATCCAGTTTAGTTTCAAATGGATTCTCTTGTTAGACACAACATTACTCACTGGGGGTGTAGAATCATTGCAAGGTTAAACTTTTTCTTAAAATGTGGGGCTACAATGTCAATGCTGGAAGGTTAAGCTTGCCACATCCCAAAAATACTGACCTTCCTTGATATGACGTCCGAAAAAGAGTTTTGATGACTTTTGTGTGTTTTTGTTGTTTGAGTGTAGTCTTGCAGCCTTGTTCCTGATACGATCGGGTGCAAATCGATAGCTCATCACAGAGCTCATTAGCTAAGGTTATGGGTTTAATGGGGTGGTGAAAACTGAAAGAGTAAATAGAAAAATGTAATCCTGACTATTTGTAGTTAAAAAGGGTATAGCATAGGGACATTTAGTGGTTATTTGTGGAACAAAGCACACAGCAGCAAACTATCGTTGCCATGTCAACAAACTTTCTCGTTTGATGCTGAATTCCAGTTTATTACAGTGTGTTTATAGCAACACAAAAGACAAGAACCACTTGTGCATTAGTCTAACAATAAACTCAAGGCTTTGTTTTGATCAAAGTGGAAACTTGAATACCAACACGTATTTCTGTGATATTAATGTTTAAATTTGCTGCACGATGCCTGCAATTAAACGTGCTCTAGCTGAGTTTCTTATTGAACAAGCGAGTGTTTTCTGACGCGCCACTGACATTTATAGGAGCCATTACTATCACTGTTTAGTCATACAAAACACAATGATTGCTTTCCTGCACCTTGTAATGATTGTGGAGTAAAACAGGTGCCCAATCATTACACTTTCCCCACTCTCCATTGTTTCCTTGTTATGGGTAATCAATTTTCTTATGCGCGTGAATCCCGTAAGTGTTTTACTGCCTGCGTTGAGTGCTATCATTACTCAATCAGACAAACCAAACCACACACACCTTGGAGGGATGATGCGTCCACTGCAGCACGTGAAGATAATGGCTGTAAAAAAAGAAAAAATGTTATTAATTAATAGATTGCAGGGGTGGACAGTAACGAAGCACATTTACTTGAGTACTTTACTGAAGTAAATGTTTTTGACTGAGTAGGCTATCTGTAATTTACTCGAGTATTTGTATTTTTGGATGACTTTCAACTAAACTACATTTCAAAGACAAATGTTGATCCTCACTAATGCTCATTATAAGAAGGTACTGTACAATGTTTTCCTACTCACTCAGAGGAGGGCTGTGGACAGTTCAGAAACCTGCCTACCAGTGACATCATCGATGAGGAATCCAAGCTAATAGAAACCGCAGGCTTTCTATTCGTGGAAAGTTATCATGCTATAATGGAAGCCATTCCTCCTCCTTCCAAAAATGGGCGAAGTCGTCTTTTAAGCACTATTTCAAATATAGTGAAAACATTCTGGAAAATCTGATTTTAATAGAGGGATGCATTGATGTTAAAAAGAAAAACGTTGTAATTTGTACTTTTGAATACTTTCTTTTAAAAGCATGTGCTTTTCAATACTTATTCAAATGTTTTTAAAGCAAGTACTCCAGTACAACAGTACATCTCACCACAACACCAGCCACAACGTGCACGCCGAATTTACGGGTGGCGTAGGGCACTTCTCATTGCTCAATACACATTTTCCACCTCGCAACATAATTAATTCTACTCACCACATTACGACCACACCGGACGGGGAAACACTTTCGCACCGTTTACCGTCAGCACAACCGAACGCCAACGGCCACAGCCGAAACAACAAGAAGCGGCGGCCATTGAAATCAGCGGTGTTCGCTCACAAAACTATGCACGGGATAATGCATGGGGGTCATTATTTACATTTAAAGCCCTTCAGGGCGATTAACCACCATTATCCCGCTTATTACACGCCTACTTAATAAATACATAAATACATTTACCCAAAAGTAACAACACAACAAAGTATTTCCTTGCTTACGGCAATGAAAGTATTCCATAAGTATTGGGCTGGGCGGACAAGTACGCCTCGAAAAACAAATGACACAATAAAAAAAAATTCGCCCCAAAACACACTCGCCCCCCATTCTATATACTGCCGATTTTCCTGTAATACCGCCGGATTTGCCCCGGGGCGACTGTGTTTTGGGGCGAGCGTTTTGCTATTTCCCCTGTTGTTGCCTCGGAAAACAAATGACGCAATAAAAAAAAACTCGCCCAAAACACACTCGCCCCCCATTCTATATACTGCCGATTTGCCTGTAATACCGCCGGATTTGCCCCGGGGCGACTGTGTTTTGGGGCGAGCGTTTTGCTATTTCAATCGATCAAATAGAATCACTTTTCGGTTATTGCATTGTCTATTTCTCACCTCAAATGTTTTCACAAACATTCTTGAGAGCAACGTTTAGTTGTAAATTACATTGCTTCTTTGTTTACATGGCTGTCATGTTGGATAAAGCATACAACCAAGAAGCGCAGGTTAAATCTCCACACACACATCCTTCCAGTATGATCTTCACCCAGCCAGCAACAACAACAAAACAATATTATGGCCTACCTTTCTTTGCGGTCAACTGTGAAGAATAACATTGCAAAAATAGTTCCAATCCAGTGCGTAACACACAAACAAAAACACCTAACTTTGAGTCACGAGCGCCGTGAGGAAAAAGTCGAGGCTTTTACTGTGTGTGCGTCTGTGCGACATGTGTGTGTGCGTGTGTGTGTGTGTGTGTGTGTGTGTGTGTGTGTGTTGTTGTCACGTGACCACTACTAGCCAACCAACAGCCTGGACTACATTCAGTGTTGCCAGATTTTGCGCGAGAAACAAGCCACCATCCATGTTTATGCAAAAAAAACAGACAAAGACGGCGACGCGACCGAACGTGTGCGGTGTCGGGGGGGACGACGTAGGCGACGACGTAGGCCTAATAATAGAGCCCCGTGCGCGGCTAGCGGGTACGGGCGGCCGGACCTCTAGTAGTACAAATTTGACAGAGCAGCTTTCACTTGTAAGCTGAGTAATATTTGACCAGCTTACAAATATGACTCAACTTTCTTTGACTCGAGTAGGCTACTTTGTCCACCACTGTAGAACAGAATGGGTCATAATGGGTTATCCCCTCTTTCTCTCTCCTATCCATCTCTTCTACTAGCTTTTCCTGTACCCCCCCCCCCCACCCTGCTCTCATCTGTTCCCTTCCTGTGGTTATGAAGGGGCTCATTTGTCATTCAGTAGGTGATGAGTGTGATGTATTCATCCATGACCTCTACTGCTGTCATTAGTGAGACTAGTAGTGCAGTACCCGTTGTCAGAGAACTGAATGCAGTAGCCATTGTCAGAGTACTTAATGCAGTACCCTTTGTCAAAGTACTTAGTCCAGCATTAGTACTGATTGTCATCAATCAATCAATCAATCAATCAATCAAGCAAGCTATAAAGGTGTGTCTTAAGATTTCTTAAAAAAAGTTTCCACAGATTCAGAGACCCGCAGAACCCCCGGCAGGCTGTTCCAAAGGCTTGGACGATAATAGCTAAAAGCTGCTTCTCCATGCTTTTTCTGTTCTAGCCTCTGAAACAGTGCCAGCCTGCTAGAGGATCTAAGGGCCCTGCCGGGCACATACTGTAGGAAGAATTGTGGGGGAAATGGGCAGGTGCATTTGCATTAATGTTTTAAAAACCAATAAAAAGGATCTTAAAATCCATTCTAAAACTAGCAGGCAAGCAATGCAGGGACTTTAAAATAGATGTAATGTGTGCTCTCCATCTGGTCCTTGTCAGCAAGCATGCTGCCGCATTCTGCGGCAGCATGCTTTCCAACCTACTACTTTTTTTGTAGACCAGACAGGAGGCCATCATAGTACTTGGAAGCCAGTCTATGATGTCAATAATATGATATCATATTGATGATATCAGGGATCTCCATATGTGGGCATAAAAGGCTAACACGCACGCACGCACGCACGCACCCACGCACGCACGCACGCACGCACACGCACACACACACACACACACACACTCACACTCACACTCACACTCACACTCACACTCACTCACTCAGACAAGACACACAGGGATTTGTGGATTTATAGAACCATTGATCCGACCCACTTGGAACCCTTCAGTCCTCAGTAATAAACACACAGAGTTTGAAGTCGATTGGTTGGAGCTTGAGATACGTGATGGACAGCCAGACAAACAGATACACACATGCAGACATGCAGTGGATTCATAGATATAGATACTATACCAGTCAGTCTTTAGTGATGTGTGCTTTCAAATCCCCTACTGAGTCATGCAGACATCATCTGGAGTTCTGCTTCTATTTTTCTTGTCTTTTTTTCTGTCCACATCTGAATGTACAGTACATATCACTCCAAGGCTTTTGTTAATAAAACCCTTACCTGTCACCTGGTTGAAGCAGCTGTCATGCTTAAGTCATACGAGGTCACAGGTCACAAAACCAGCCAGCAGACAGCTGACACTGTATAGGGAAATCACAATTCAACGGCAGCGCCATCATTGAAATTCAACAAAAGTCTGTATTTCTGTAGTTATAGTGTAGTAGAACCTGGCCTCCAACATTAACTTGATAAACATTGAAATATTGCAAAATAATGAGGAGCTTGCAGGCCATCCGGAATGCAATAGCTAATGCGTGTGTGCTTATTTTTTTCATTAACATTTCTAAAAAGAGAAAGATATCACCTGGCATCTATTTCTCCATGCCTGTTTGTCATATCAAGGCTGTTTAATGCCAAACAATAAAATTGCTCGTCTTCTTCTTTCATAAATATGGGGCAATTAAAGAGTGAAAAGGTACTAGTAATCCATCAAAGTAGCTTTTAGAAGCTATGGGTCAAAACAAGGATTGAACTAAGAATGTGCCAAAAAGGACTCAAAGCCATATGGGAAGCCAAATGTTTTATCTGAAAAATAACACGGGGTTCAGCGAACGTGGATGAAACCCAAAGTACAGAAACCAGCATGGGCCTTTTGTATAGGAGTAAATGTATTACGTAACTCTGACTGACTGTGTACATTTATACCTCCAGGGTTGAAATCCAACCAGGTCTGAAATAAGATAGATGTGATTTCATGAAAAACACCCAAGATGCACTATAACTCTCTGTTTGCATACTGAGAACTGAGACTCTAATCTGTGACATCACACCAATATTGAGACTGGCTGGGTCAGCCTTTTCCATTGACAATGAACGGAAAACAAATGTCATAGACTCATAAATGTTGCTATCCATTTCAAATTGTGGAACTGTGCTAACCCTCTGCAACTGATCCTTTATATTGTCACAGCTATTATTTGATTTATTCCACCCCCCCTGGAGCTACAGTCGGCCTATACTGTACAATGTGACATCACAGATTAGGGAGTGAGACAAACTCCTCTACTTTGTTCCTGGTTGTACGTATAGGAATCACCGGGGGTCCTTAAGAGGGTTCCAGGGGGTCCTGCAGCAAAAAGTGTTAATATAGCATGATAGCAAGATCAGTTTAACTACTTTAACCTTATATACGTGTACATTGGCTATTTGAAAATAATATTCATAAAATCTAATTTGGAACACAAATATTGTATGGGGGTCCCTGGCACAAAATATTTTCAGATGGAGGTCCACGGACAAATACATATTCATTTGGGGGTATTAATTTGAGAGCCACTGCACTAATTAGTGTGTCCTAATACAGCCTAACTCTCCTAAGGCACGTGCATAAGGGGTATTTTTAAGCTGAGCTTCAGTATTATTTTCCTTTGTGTTACAGCTGAGACTTTCTCCTGTTTTGCTACTGTGGCTGTTTGCTCATCTATGTGCTCTATCTCTAGACCCTGCCAGCACAGAGGAAGCAGTTGGTTAATTGATCATCGAAGTCACTTGTGGGCAGAGAATAAAACTAATGAGGCCTCTGGGTTTCTCTCTGTTCACTTGTTGACTCCCACTCCCTTCTGTTTGTATCTTAGTTTTAGTTTTTCTTCTTATCTCTCTCGCTCTCACTCGATTCTCATCTTTGTTTTGGATTTAGCTTGTTTGGTTGTCTTTTTTTCACACAACACACAGGTTACGATGGAGTTACACCCATGGAACACCTTGCACTCAAACAGATTCCCCTGACGGACCATATAGCTACAGTATATTAAAATAGTTAAAGTCTTACTGGGTAACATTTCCAACTCCAACTTCATTCATTCAATCCAATGTAGCTTTGCTGGATAGGTTGAAAAAGGAGAAATTGTTGAGAGCTGCAGAGCATTACAAGGTAGTAGTTGTTTTAAGTTTTGACAAATGTAACGATGGTGTTAAGTTGGGTGATATTGGTGTATTGTCAGAGGCCGTAGCAGAGGGTTCTGAGTTCCTAACCTGCCTGTTGTAGTCAGAAAGTTTTGACCTTTGAGAAATGGAGATAGTTGCTGTATATAAGATTGGAACAGGAGGAAAACCACATTGTCAACCACATTTATACAGCCGTCTTCTCTCTCTCTCTCTCTCTCTCTCTCTCTCTCTCTCTCTCTCTCTCTCTCTCTCTCTCTGCCAATTCATTATGCAGCCTACACCTGGACAATGAAGTACATGAAGTCTAACAAGCCTAACGTTATTATGTAAAAACAATTGTTTACAATTAAATTATATGTTCTAACATGAAAGTCATATGGTAAAATTTCACTTATTTTCTGGCTTTTCCTGCCTTTATTGATAGTAGATTGAGGGGAGTGACACGCAGCAAAGGTTTTCGGGATCGGGATCTTCGAATCCGCGACACGCTGGCAGCCTGGCAGGCCTAGGTGCCCGGACTGCTACGCCAGCTGTCCGGCCCTTAAAATGACACTTATTTTTTAGAGTGGAGGACCCCGTCTTCACATTCTACAGTGGGTCCCCCATAACATATTGCCACCTGAATACCATGTTCGCATCATATTTGGATGACACAGTTGATATGCGCCCAAACTGGATCTCTCTCATCTCTCCATTGATGCTTTAACTGCAGGCCCCTGAGTTTGATGTAGCCCATGATAACAACTTTTAGGTGTTTGTATTAGAGATGCACAATTCATCGGTCATCATATCGGTATCATCAATATCGAGCTTAAAAATGCCATATCGGTATTGAACCAATTTTATCGGCTTAGGCCAATGTTTTATTTTATAATATATTATGTTTGAATGTGCAGCTGAAAAAGCCGAAGCAGATTAAATCAGTGTTTTCTGGAGAAGCTTTCAAAAGGGTCAACAAGTTGGAAAATGTTTAAATAAAAATACTACATTTACCTTGTTTGAACTAATACAGTGCATGAGTAGGCCTAATAAATCGGGTAATAAGAATGCACTGTTAGAATTCTGTATCTGCAAGCAGAATCACATGTAATTTATAACAGGTGTACGTTAAACTCTTCTGGAAACTTGTATTGAAATATTGGTATCGGTCGATTTGACCTTGCAAATAATAATATCTGCCATATTTTCAGTATCGTGCATCCCTATAGTTTGTATTTGTCAACTCGTTGACTAATGCTAGCCTGACATTGGCCAGACTGATAACGTGGATTCACTCTCACGTTCCTCCCCGATATCAGTCTGGACTTCAGCCCATAGGGAGCGAGTATGAGAAATCAGAAAAAGATTTTGATGCTTTTCACTGTTGTACGGACAGTGGTTGAAACGCAGTCACTGATTGGCCCGATCATTTTCGGATTTCTCATACTCGCTCCCTATGGGCCGAAGTCCAGACTGATACCGGGCGAGGAACGTGAGAGTGAATCCACGTTATCAGTCTGACCAATGCCAGGCTAGACTAATGCTACTTCATACAGAGTTGCCTCTACAGCTTTTGATATTCCAAAGTTCACAATACATGACACTTGTGCACAGGATCAGCAGAACAGTCATCAGGAGCCTGGATCATACCATTCACTTGCCAAGGCATGAGCAGCTGGAAGACATTGCTGCAGGATTTTAGTCACCTGGCTGGACATCCAGCATTCAGTGTGGTCACTGGGGCAATTGATGGCTGCCATATAAAGGCACCAGCTGTCAATGCCCAATTGTATTTCAACAGGAAGCTGTATTTCCTCCATACAGCTGTAGGCCATCTGTGACCATCAGGGGTGTTTTTTGGATATCTTCACGGGATATCCATGCTCAGTCCACAACACTTGCAGTATTATGTCCTGAAAAGCAACCCTGTTTACATCAGAAAGCTCTACCCAACAGAGGGGAAGTGTATTTTAGGAAACTCTCAAATGCACAGAGCATCAATGGACTGGTGTTTGGGATGTTGAAGACCCACCGCTGGCATTCCATTTTCTTGGAGTGAGTCCCACCTTTGTTGCCCTGTTGTGCCACATTCTTCACAACATCTGTTTGGACAATGGCGCCGTGGAGCCTGCTGAGCTGACGGGGCTAACGGAGTAACTGGCTGTGCAGAAATAGCACCAGGGGTCACATGAAGCATAAAGCAGTATTTCAGCCCTTTTCATATCAAGGTCGATTATTTATTGGGCATTAGAGCCACGGACCACCATTTGATGAGATTTAGCCTCTCAGACACAAAACTATTGTTGGATGAGATTTTGTCCACAATTCCATGCTGTATTGATGTTGGTGCCATAGGAGAGATAACAAGGCAAAACATGATCAAAATAACAATTCTTTAATTAAAGAATGCAGATGTTTATCAATAATCTAACTCTTGAGAGAGTAAAATGAAACCAAATGGACCCGTAAGAGTCCATTTGGTGTAATTTTACGCTCTCAAGAGTTAAAGATCTAAAATGATTCATTTGGTTATCAACTCTCCATCATTTAGCTGGGGACCACCTGGAACCCCCTCAAGGAGCACCGGTGGTCCCCGGACCACTGGTTGAGAACCACTGACATAAATGTCACAATGTCTATCGCCGTCTCTGTTCCAGAGGTTGCAGCACCTGAATTGCAAGAGTTTGATTGATTGATTGATTGATTGAATACTTTCTTATGACATGTTTGTTAACAGTACGGCAGTGCAATCAAAAAAGCTACGGTAAAAGGATAACCCAAAAGACCCCGGGGGGCTTGTTTCCATTGTGATCCATTGTACTCAATTAATCAATAAGACATACAGTACATTCAATACATTACATTACATTACAGTAAAGTAATAAAGACAACTTGTGAGTCTCAAAACCATTTCATTTCTCTAATAATTTATAAAATATACATGACAAAGCTCTTCAATATCATGTTTTTTTCTTCCTTTTTTCATAAGAAGTCTCTCTTGTCGCCTCTCCTTTAATTATCTCCCTTTCTATTTGTTTCTTTTCTGTCAATCAATTCTCTCCATCTTTCGCCTCTCATCTCTCGACTCACGGCTCTCTCATCTCTCTCTCTCTCTCTCTCTCTCTCTCTCTCTCTCTCTCTCTCTCTCTCTTTCCTCTGTGCCTGCCTCTCTTTCTCACTCACTCTGTCTCCCTTCAATCTCCAAGTACTGGAGGACATCGATCCTCCTGCTCTTCCTCACAGGAGTGTGTTCCTCCTCCTCATCCTCCTCCTCCTCCTCCCTGCTCAGCGTGGGAGGGTGGTGAGGACTGAGGAGCATACAGCTGAGGCAATAAGGACAATAAGGAGGTGTTATGGATAGGCCTGACACCTATTGCCTCATCCATGGCATCATGCCAGGTCCATCTCCACCCTCAGTACTAACGCCTGACATTTCAAGTCTGTGCAGATCTCCCTAGAAATTTGTTTTGATCAGATGACTGTCAGTTAACCACTTAAACCCCCATATGGGTAACCGGAGTCCCTCAGGGCTAAATAGCCAAAATACATTATGATCTTTGTGCTACAGAACATCATAGTCCATCCAGACCTCTCAAGTCATCTGAGACAGGTCTGTTTCTGTCCCCAGAATCAGAACAAATGTGGAGAACCACTCCCAGAAAACTACAGTTCTGCTACAACTCTGTTAAAACAACAAAAACTACTTTCTATTTGTTTCTTTTACCTTTTTAAAACAAATTCAAATGCCCCTTTATTTGTTTATTTTGCACTCTTTTAATGCTCTGTCTTAATGCTTACTGTTTGGTGTAAAGCACTTAATTGAAATGTGCTATACAAGTGAACTTACCTTGCCTACAAAACATAAAGGCATGAATAGTACTGCAACATTAAGACAAAGTTTTCATGAAATTGCTTTTGCTTTAAATGTTCTCACTGCCTCAGCCAGGCAGCGCTCAGTACTCCCAGCAGGCCATTTTCTTTCACAAATGTCCTAAAGCAAACACCATTTTCTTGTGGTGTTAATGGTTTAATCAAGAACACACAATGAAAAGCTGGGTGTCTGCCGAGTCCATCAAGTCAAATGTAAGACTTTAAACCCATTTTAGACTATATTGTTGTGGACAATTCCTTTCCACAGCACTGTATCCTGCTTTAGTCTGACAACAACCACTTGGACTTCATGATTACTATACTCCTATTTCCCTGTGGTAGATTGGACATTATTTGTATTAAAATGCAGACGGCCAGGTCAGGCCCTATACTGTAGGTCTTAAGTGTATTCACCATTTTTATTGGTGATATAATTCACACGACCTAAACGCCACTATTTATACCTTGTTGGCCTAAGCACTATATGCATACCTGACCAGCCCAGGCACAGAGTGCCATGTTGGATGTCATCTTTATACTGTCTTTTATATTATACTTGACCGGCGGGCACCGGCCTACTCGGGAACGACGCAAGCCGGGAACAATGCAAGTTGGATTTACTCAGTCTACTACCTCTGCACTCCAGAGGGGAGTTTTTTTTCCAGTTTAGAGAGGATACAGAAGCCGTCTGTGTAGTAGGCAGACTCTAAACCGGATCTGTGCACTGAGCAGTAGCTTATAATAGTCAATAGAATTCGATGCAATGCGAATTCAACAGAATAAAACCACAATGACATGTATAAACAATAGAAAGTAAGGGAATCAAACAATACAATTAAAAAAGAAAATGTAATTATGGAAAGGTAATTACGTAATTATGGAAGTCTTCAAGCCGCTCATTCGCCTGGAGTTTAAATGCATCAAAAAATCAATAAAGTGAGCTCTGGTTGACTGGAAGTCATAAAAGCGTCTAATAGTCTGCCAAATATGATCTATAGAGATAGGAATTATTAACAATAGTGCAGCGTGAAATGACTGGACAATAATAATTAGCAATGTGCCCCAACATCAGATCCAGCATACTGAGCACCTTTGGGCTGCCAGAATATCCGCACTCAGTGTCACTAGTAAAGCGACCGTCTGTTGACACTCTTGACCTTTTCTTCCACTACACAGCCTCATTAAGAAATGGACGAAATTGGTGTCTAGTTAAAGGTATCATGACATTCATTTTCACTTTTTTTATTTTCAATGTTTTATTTGGGGTTTTATGACCTCAATTACACCCAAAAAACCTGAACTTAGAACATTCAGTGGATTTTCTGTGGTCTGGGGTTTTCTGAATAATTAGGCTGAAAAGTAATCTGAGCTTGGCCCTTCGACAGTGAGGTCACAGTCGATTAATCCCGCCCACTCTCCTCCTCGCCCCTCCCCTCCCCTATCCTTTCCTTTGGGGGGGGCGGAGCAGAGGCGATGATTGACAGGCAAAATCCCTCACCAGCGACACCCGCAGGCAAAGATTTCTTTTTTCATTGCAGTTGAAAAGGCTTTAGAAATGTGAGAGAAAAACACCTGCCATGGATCACTGGAATGGAATTTTCACTTAAAACTTTTTGTACACTTTTGAAGGACCAGGACAAAGACTTTGAATGTGGTGTAAAAGTGAATGTCATTAAACCTTTAAAGTGTACACATGAGATTCCTCCACCAGTGTTAAAAATAATTGACAATTTTATTCTATGTTAGGAATCACTGCTTCTCTATGCGTGTCTCATATGAAACTTTAGTGTGACATAGTAACTTAGGAATAGTCTTTTACATTTTCTGGAAAAAGTCTGGAAAACGCAGCCACTATGGCAGTATTAAAGGGATAGTTCACCCCAAACAAATCTTTTTTTCTATCGATTAGTCACCCCATGGAGACTTGAATTCATGGATATTTTTTAGTTTTTGTCGCATTCCTAAGCCAATAATTTGATGACCGGCAGCGGTTCCGGTAGGAGACACAAAGAGCCATTGGCCTCATCCCCCACACTACTGCCCTCTCCAACCTGGAATTGAGGAACACATGAGTGAGCTGTTCATTGACTACAGTTCATTATTCACCACCATTGTGTCGTCCCAGCTCAGAGAGCTACAGCAGGACTTGACTCCGCCCTGTGCAACTGGATCTTCCTGGACTCCCTGACCAGACAGACCCCATGTGGTGTCGGATTGGCACCAGCACCTTCTTCATGCTGACTCTTTAGAGTCAGCATGAAGAAGGTGTGGCAGTGGAGTAAAGTAACTAAGTACATTTACTCAAGTACTGTCCTTAAGTACACTTTTGAGGATTTATTTGTAAAGTAAATTTTACCGGACTTTTACTTTACTTGTTACTTTACGTAACAGAGTATTTCTACACTGCAGTATTGATACTTTTACTTAAGTAAAAAATGTGAGTACTTTTTCCACCACTGCTGTGTGGTCACTCACAGCAAGGGCGCCGATACTGCGGGTGCTTCGGGGCTAAAGCACCCAGGGGAAATGAAGAGCACCCATCACAAACTCATCACAAAAAAAGAAAAAGAAAAAACCACCGACATCTTCACTTCATGGAGTACATTTTTGGTACCAAATTAACCAAATTATCCGCATTAAAGTAACAAAACCCCCCTAAAAAGGTAACAAACCCGGAAAATAACTGCACGCGGACCGGCCGCGAATGCACGCGCGCTGCGCACCCAGGAGCGCGGACACAAATCGGCGCCCCTGACTCACAGCTCAACAACACTGAAGAACAGGGATTTCACTGCATGCCATAGCTTACGCTGGGCAATAACGGAGCTACTGAAAGTGTCTAAGCGCAAGCGGAAGTACAGGAAGTACTGCCCAAGAAAGTTACGTTGATGCTGTGCAGATCTGTTTACATTCCCAGAGCATGAAGACTGTGTTGTGATTTGTCGAAAAAGATGGTTTCCGGGGGAAGTAATTGTAGGCTACATGGAAGTCTTGCCTTATAGACACTTTCTGCCATAGTTCTATACCAGGCTTTTCTGCTCATATTATGATGAGAAAAGACTGGGAACGAGGTTAGCAATTAGTGTATTGCTAATCTCTCAAGAACAGATTCTGCTCTACGTTTGAATCTGTCGGTAGCCGTGTTGACAACCCGTGCACATTGGCTACAAGTGGGCGTGCCATCAGATCAGGAAGCAGGCCGCGATTTGCCCAATCAAATATAGTGGGCGGGATTCCCCACTGGAAACAAACCGAAACTCATGTAACAAAGCCGGCAAAACCACGGAAAGTTAGTAACATTTTAAATTGCTCTTTCATCATAAAAACAAGTGGGCTTATAACCAAAACGATCCATGTTCTTTGGGAGAAATGGTGTTAGTGTTCCGTGGAGAAATATTGTTAGTGGGAATGAAAACATAGTCGCACCACCGGAAGTGAAGGGCTGAAGGCAGACCAAAACCCCGGTTTCCATGAGCACGGGTCGTCCGTTCAGCTCCGCCCAGAGCCAAATGAATAAGTAAAAAACAGCAGAGGGCGCTGTTTTTCCTTTTTATTTGGCGATGGGTTCCCAAATTGGTCTATTGCAAGTGCATGTGATGATAAAACCTTGAAAACCTTGAGGTGTTATCCACTTAAACCAGGCGGCAAGGAAGCTCTGCTGGATTTGAAGCCCATTTTATTACCTTAGTAAACATTTTCATAAATACTTTACGTTTTCAATCGCTAGTTTAAAGTATTTTTTCAATTATAATGATTTGCGTTTTATAAATGATGGTCCCATTCATTTTTTTATTAATGATAAAGTACTGTAGGGTATGCTTCCAGGGCTTCTGGTTCTACTGCGTGAAGACTCTCCCTACCAGATAATATTCATTTCTGGTTGCTTTTCGGGACCGGAAGATTCCAAGATGGCGGATTTTAATTCGCCGAAAAAGTGGCTTCAAAACGAGTGTGTAGAAACCAATGGTTGATGTCACCGTTCCCTTCGTCCATATTTTTACAGTCTATGTCTTAAACTCCAACCCCACTATACACACATTGTAAACTAATACTGAGTTGACAGGGGTCACCCAGGGCTCTGCTGCTTTTGTTTCCCCCTGTAGATTTGCTATTTTTGGCAAACGTTCCCCCCCAGAATGTGGATGATAGGCTTCAAGTGGTTATGTGTCAATGTATCAGGAGATGTTTGTATTCTCTCGCTGTGTATGTCTCCATTTATGAATTATCCAGGTGTCCTGTCATTCATCCAGTCAATTACACTTCCAATCCCCCAATTAGTCTTGTATCACCCTGCAGGTTCCTGGCACCGGCCAATCAGCTGATGCCAACAGCCCCTACTGTATAAATCACCTCGGTGAGATTTCTCACTCTCTTGGCTTTGCTTTTCACTTGGTGTTGCTTTCTCGTTTGATTTGTTATGTTAGCTGTTTTGGATTTGTGCCCCTACTTGTTTCACAGGTATGTTGACCCTTGTTAAAACACTAGGACAGAGGTAGATGCCATGCCTTTTGTTTGGAATTTGCTTGTTTTCTGACTACATGGGTTTGGAGGTGATTGATTGATTAATTAATTGATTGATTGATTGATTGAATACTTTAACAGTTTGCAAAGACAAGCACAGGGAAGTACTGTACAGTTCAATACGATGTCTGTTAAGAGGATTTTAAACTCAAGAAAGCACTATATGGCTTGTTTCCATTGGGGTCCTTTGTACTCAATTCATCGAAAAGGTTGTGTTCAAGTACTTCACTATGGAATAGCCTTCTCCTTACTGTCACCTTTGTGGTGTCTGCTGAACATTTGAATGCACCTACTTGTAAATAAACACAGTACACAGGCACGTGTATTTTTTACTCATGTCTCTTGACGGTCTCGCTGGTTTTGTGCTAATAACCTCTCGAGGCACTAGCCTATAATCCAGATAGGGGTCATAACAAAGAACAGCAGCCCTCTCTAGTGTTTTTTCCTTGTTTAGACAAAACAGCATCGCGGTACTTTAAAGTACGAGAATGTACAAGCCCCCAGTTAATAATGTGACCTTATGGGCCTTGGGCCATGTTGTTGACAGTAGTTGCCCTCAGAATGTTAATTCTGCATGAGTCCCTTTTTGGCTTAGGGCATGAGACATATCTATGTTGGCCCTGGCTGACGGTATCCTTGGCAGGCAGATTGCAAACGGCTTACAGATTTGACAGGAGTCATGGTACAAAACGTGCCACAGCTGGTAATAAGACCACCACCCAGAAGGATTTTGCGATCATCTATGGACTGTGCCATGAAGTTTACTATCCAATGATTTACTGTCAGTAAATCATACAGTGTGTACATACTGTATAAAATATGGTCCTGAGTTGCACAGATCATTTCTCAACAAATGATGGGGTGGATATGTCAGAATGAAGAGAAATGTGGGTCTATGCTCTTATATCCAGCTTTGGCATGGGCTCAAGGAAAGAGTAGAGAGGTGCAAGGGCAATGCTGGAGTTGATTGTGAAAGCAAAGGGCAGATGTCCCATAAACCGATGACTGACCAAGGAGCTGAGGCACGTTGGTGCACCTCACGGCAAGCATTGTGATGGAGCAGTGGGTGGAGCTGAGGAACATGGAGGTCAGACTGAGGGGTGGTGGTGAGGTTCTGGCATGAAGAGCAAGATACTAGCACTCACAAATGCCTCTCTTCAACTATTATTTTATCCACAATGTTAAGGAAATATACAAGAATTCCACTGCCTGCTATGTTGCAAAAGTTGTAATCAGGGGTCATCAATATGTCCGTACACGGGAAAATGTGTCCGTGGCGAGACTTGGCCTTGTCCGTGGACAATTTTTTATTTTGTTTTTACACAACATCATAATGTTTTGATCATAAGACCCAATTACTGAATGTCAGTCTCCTTCAGAATATGTATGACAATGATTTACTATGTACACTATGGCACATTAGGAGTCCATTTGGTTCCATTTGGTTCCATTTGGTTCCATTTGTACACTCTCAGAGTTACAGACCTGTACTGGTCATTTAGGGCTAGCTCTTTATGCGTTTCTGGTAATATATTCTTGTCCGCTCATTTGCATGTCCATGGCAAAAAAAACATTTTGACAAAAATGTACAGCACAAGCCAACATGGCGATGTACAGAATGTTCTCACTCTGTAATGTAAGCATGTGCCGGTAAAACCCTTGAAACAGTTCAGTCCTGGAGACGAGTGGCTGGATTCCAGTGGTGGAAGAAGTACTCCGAGTCTGGTGTAAAAGTAGCAATATCACAATGTAGAAATGCTCTGTTACAAGTAAAATAAGTCTTTCGTAAATGTACTTAATGAGGCGCAGTTTACGGAGCTAGTTCAGGCCAGGCAACTCAAGGGATTGGGCTAACCGATCAGGTGACTAAGTCACATGCACTCTTCTCCTGGTCGGTGAGTTATAAGTAATGCTCTGCCTACCTATTCAGTCTGGTTGCGCTCTTCTGCTGCTCTGACGTGCGACGCTGCTGCTGCTGCTGCTCTGCTGCCGAGATCCTGCCGGATCTGCTGCCCTTGCTTGCTCCCTCTGCTGCTGCCCATGAATAGTCTCATATTGTTCATGTAGGTGGTCATACGGCGTCGGTGTTCTTGGTTGATGGTTGTAATCATAGCTACTCAGCGGCGTGCTACTGGTCCTAATCGTGGTATTACTTTCTTTACTTAAGTAAAAAACTAAATTAAATTATGGCTAAATCTCTTGCTAAACGCTCAGCTCAAAAGCAGTAGCGTTCGTCATTGATCGATATCAGTATGGTCAACTAGAGTGTAGAAATAGAGTAACGACACGCTTGATTCCGCCGCAAAACTGGCTCCTTGGGCTATAGTTCCAAACATTGAGTTAGACGGAGCACTTCCGCATTCCGGGCTATAGTTCCAAACAATGGGACTGCCTCATTGAGTTAGACGGAGCACTTCCGCATTCCATTCTTACAATGGGAGTCGACGCTAGTGTCAGAACTCTCTCTATGGCACTGGGTTGACGGTAATTCATCAACAGTGTTGCTTAAGTTGCTATGTTTTCTTATCGTAAGCAACGATGGGCTCGGGGTTCTGTTATGGTCCCCAGTTTAGCGTGTATTTGTTCAAAGTAGTTCACTTTATCTCAAGATTGGGTTTCTAGACCTGGTTGTTTACTTCTCTCTCAAGAGATGACGTCACCGATCTGTGCGCGCTGATATGGCTGGTAAGTACTGCTTGGTAGAGAGAGGGCATGGCTTCACTTTGTGATTTGCTTTGCTTGTTCTGGCTCTAATGTTCAGATTAATATCTTTATGTACTGGTTAAAACACGGATATGCTCAGTTGGCTGCATCTTGCTTAATTTATAGTTTAATGTATCATGGTTAGTTCAGTGGCTTTAGATGGTACTCTTATTCTGAAGAGATCGTCCACTGGATGTTGTTTGAGGCTTATAGTTGATGACCGAACACTTCTCTACCCATGCGAAGGAGAGATGGGAAGCTAACTTGTGAGTAGCGTTCAAGAAGTAGTTGTTAATGCTGCTAGAATTTATTGAAATCGATTTAGCAGTTATCTATAGGAGGTTCTGTTTTGGCGTAGGGCTGGAACGGATGAATTATTACGTTATGGGATAAAGGGATAAGTTTGGTTCCGTAGTCATGCTGTCTGACTCTATGATTGGTTGACTTTTCTGGTGTAACCTGGGAATTGTAGTCTCTGCTCAAGCCTCCGGCGTCAGATCAGTGGTTATGATACAGGCAGAGAGATTTTATTCACGTGCCGATCGCTGCATAAGCTATATTTATTATTTTATGTAGTCTGCGTGGTAAAATAAATTTCAATCAGGCTGGATGGCATAAGATGTTAAGTAATCTCAGTAAGCCACAGCAACTAAAGCATTATATTGATAAAATTATTATACGTTATGAACTTGCTTGTGACTTGCAATATGAGTTATACGTTATGAACTTGCTCGTGACTTGCAATATGAGTTAAACAGCAATAATATTAAGTATCACAGCGTAGGATTAATAAATGTGCAAGTCTAGTTGGTGTTAAATATCATAGGTTACGGGTCCGTTCGGATTCCAATCATCATTTAGCAGTATCTTTATCAGAAGGCTGCGAGTATGTTGTAAGGATGTGCATAGATCATTCTATGCTTAAAGCAGTCTGTAGTTGTGCAGACTGGCATTATATCGCGTTAATTTTAGTTATGGGCGGATAGTAGTGGTAGGGATGATTTATCTCCATGTGCGATGGTGGCTATAGTTTATCTCTCCTGTAGATATGTCTGGCATCTATTTGCAGAGTAGGAAATGGCACCAGACGTTGTCAATTCATGTAGCAGTTCAATTGCTCTAATATGTGGTGGAGGTAAAGTAGGCGTTTCATATTACGATGAAATAAACAAATGAACTTGCAGTGCAGATTAGACGTTATTGGTTGCATTCTACCGTTGCTTATGCTCTTGTATTGCTAAATTACACTTGTTAAGGATCAGGATGAGCTAAAGGGATTCTCATTTTGCTGCATACATTTGGATAAGAGATGGTAGAGACGTTGTAGCACAGGCTAACACAGTACGTTTGCTTCTTTGTGGAAGCTTTAGATTGTCGTAGCACAGGTTAGCACAGCATGTTTGCTTATGTGGAAGCTTTACATTGTTTGTAGCACAGGCTAGCTCAGCATGTTTGCTTCTATGTGGAAGATTAGAGTGGTGTAGCACAGGCTAGCACAGCATGTTTTGCCTACGTGGAGGCCGAATTGTTAGCACAAGCTATCTCAGCATGCCTTGCTACGTGGATAGCTCTGGATTGTTTGTAGCACAGGCTAGCATAGCATGGTTTGCTTCCCACGTGGAAGCTTGGATTGTCTTAGCACAAGCTATCTCAGCATGCTCGCTACATGGATAGCTCTGGATTGGTTGTAACACAGGCTAGCATAGCATGGTGCTTCCGACGCGGAAGCTCGGATTGTTCGTAGCAAAAGCTAATTCAGCATGTTTGCTTCTCATGTGGAAGCTTGGATTGTTGGTAGCACAAGCTAAACACAACATGTTTTGCTTCCCATGCGTAAAGCTATCAAATTGGTTGTAGCACAAGCTAAACACTGCATGCTTTCTTCCATGTGGGAGGTACATGGTATATAGAAAAGTTGGTTGCCGAGTGATGTTGTCATGAGCATCAAGATTACAGAAGTTAAGTTATTGCAACAGGATAGATAGTGGGGCTTCAGTAGAGTCAAGATATCAGTCATTTGTCCAGGTTGGCTGGTGCGCATCAATTAAATAAATAAAAAATATATATATATATATATATATTTTGCCGCGACATATCTCGCAGGACGGATAAAAGAGGGACTCCGATCCTGGCTGCTCCTGTTATCAATAGTTACACTATGTTGATGGGCTCTTTGCTTGTCTCATGCTTATCAAAAGCTGGGTGACTGGAAGTATTTGTCCCCGTATAAGAGGCGCTGCTGTATCCGCCAGAGTGGGATGCTCACGGCATATTTAGCACCACATCAAGGTGTGTTCATCACTGGTGACGAGTGTTGCAGCGCAACCAGCAGCTTGCGGTGTGCGACTGACTGTGTCAGGATTGAGGCCACACTCGTGCATTGACGTGCAGCATGCGTCCCCACTCATCCACAGTGAAGCACGCACGATTCACCGTGGCTATGTGAGTGGCTTCAGGAAGTAAATTCCTGTCCCAGCTGTCTATAACGGCGTCATCTCGTCCAGGGTGGCTTATCATGGTAATTGCAAGAATAATTCTGCTTCTGGTTCTAGATTCCAGGTTGAGCTACCTACGCTCTCGGCGGCACTGTGAGCTCTCAAGGCAGCGTGAGAGAGCTGTTCGAGATGTGGGCTTCTCAGTGTTCTCAGCACTATGCTGCATCATCTACTGTGCGGGCCAGCACAAGGCTCTCAAGGCAGCGTGAGAGCACTTGAGACGTGGGCTTCTCAAGGTCTTCTCGGCACCTATGCTGCATCATCTACTGAGCTGCCTAGCCTCGCTGCTAAACTCTGCTAAATCAATTCTGCCAACCCTCTGGCGTCTGGCTCTGTTGGGCCGATCCAGACTTGCAACAGATGGCATTTCGTGCTAAATCTATTAGGCTATGGATGGAGAGGGATATCGGCGTTAGCTAACATTATTCTAATATGTCTAATAATCTGCGTCAAGCTCTGCAAGCTATAATTTAAGCTTGTATACCAAATTCTTTCTGCATCAACTGCTATGATGCTAATTGCTAACATGCTGCCACATGGCGCTTAACCCATTTAGACCATGGCCGATTCAAAAATCGCCTTCTAAATCTGACTAAATTCTGCAAATTTAGTTTAAAATATATATATATATAAAATGCATGTTGCTATACGGTAAATGGCAACATGAACCCAAAATGGGTTAAATTGGTCATAGGATGGCCGGGCTAATCCAGAATTGCAATAACATTGTGTTTGTCTCTCCATCTGTAGGCCTAAACTTGAACTGGTTCACTGCAAAGCTGCGAGAGATCTGCTCAAGCTGCGGGCTTTCTCCATCCTCCGTATTGGTGTAGCTACACCCGCAGCGCTGCTTGCTTCTGCTTCTCTTAAATCTATGGGGCGAGGGTCCTCAGGAGCTTACGTAGATAACGTAGATATTGGTTAATAAGGATGACATTCTGCAGGCTAAAAGCTCATGAGTATGAGCGCTCTCGCTGTTCTATCGCTAATTCAATAAATGCTGCTCGCTTTAATTACAACTCGGGTGGATTGCTGGGGATTTAGTTATTGGTGACTTCATGGCGTTAAAATGTTGGGCTATTTAATATGTTGGGTTTAAAAATGTTGGGCTATTTAATATGTTGGGTTTTAAAAATGTTGGGCTATTTATGACTATAGTCAGGCTAATATATTATATATATATAGTACTGATTCAGATGTTAAGTAAAGATAGCACGTCTTTACACACATAGTCAGTACACTTTATTTATTATGGATGATAAACAATAGTTATCATTCATCATAGGATGACTCATTATATATATATGTGTATATATATATATAGCAGATTTCTTTGAAAAAGAAATAAATATAGAATGTCCTCTTCGAATCCGAGTTGGTGCGGCACAGCGTGGACGCCATATTAGGATACCGTCTAGGACTCCTGGATTCAGGGAGCAGCGGGTACCTGGATTCATCAGGCTCGCTGAACACATGGATGCATGCTGCATTTGTTTAGTTAAATTTAAAAGTGAAATGTGAGGAACACTATCATGTTAGTAAGAAACAAGTCATGGAGCTCCACCATTCTCACAGATGGTTGGTCCGGCGTCAGGCCCTGTGCTCTCAAGCCGTTTTGGGGGTTCTTGCTGTTTTGGGGGTTTAATTCATTCCCTGTAAATGCTAATTGGCATGTAACATTCATTAAAATGTTATCCTTACATGGAATGAATGGATTCAGAGGCCTGACGCCAAACTATGCTTCCTCTTGTTTCTATACCATGCTCAAGCTTGCTAAATATATATTGCTAATAAATATATATTCTAATCCAATCTAAGAGTTGTCTGACTGAAATGAGGCGCAGTTTACGGAGCTAGTTCAGGCCAGGCAACTCAAGGGATTGGGCTAACCGATCAGGTGACTAAGTCACATGCACTCTTCTCCTGGTCGGTGAGTTATAAGTAATGCTCTGCCTACCTATTCAGTCTGGTTGCGCTCTTCTGCTGCTCTGACGTGCGACGCTGCTGCTGCTGCTGCTCTGCTGCCGAGATCCTGCCGGATCTGCTGCCCTTGCTTGCTCCCTCTGCTGCTGCCCATGAAAGTCATCCCACCCGCCTCCCCGGCATCCACCTGTAGGCTCTGTTTCTAGATCCCCTTGGGGGTTTAATTCATTCCCTGTAAATGCTAATTGGCATGTAACATTCATTAAAATGTTATCCTTACATGGAATGAATGGATTCAGAGGCCTGACGCCAAACTATGCTTCCTCTTGTTTCTATACCATGCTCAAGCTTGCTAAATATATATTGCTAATAAATATATATTCTAATCCAATCTAAGAGTTGTCTGACTGAAGTTTCTTTCCACCACTGCTGGATTCACAATATACGTGCCCAATTATGGAGGGATGGCAGGACAGTGGTTCTGAGATTATGAATTCTCATCATGTGAAAAATATTCATAATAATGTGAATAATATTCATAATGAGTGAAAAATATTCAGGCATTTACTTCCTTGGCCTTCTGTCAGCAGGCATAAGCAATTTGCCGCTGATTGTTGTTTGCCATTAGCCGTGGACAGGCACACAGGCACACAGACTCTTCTAGACATCTCGCCCCCTATAGTAGGTGCCACGCTGTAAAAATAGATTCAGCATACAGTATGATCGCATATCGTGTCTGTATGCCTGGATCCATGCCTAAATAAAAATTACCAAAAGGACATTTCCGTATAAGTAATGGTGATTTTTCGGTTAGTTTCAGTCCATAGCCTGGTGGGACACGTCTGCAATCATGTACAAAATAAATAAAAAAATACATAGTTGTCATTCACCTATTTGAAAGATATTCGAGAATTGGCCTCGGCCTGCTGTCGGCGTGCACAAGCAATTTGACGCTGATCGGCCTAGTATGCAAGATTATCTGCAGACAGACATAATGTAATGCAGAAAGCCAAACACTCAGGACAAATGCATGATCTCCTGGCAGAGATAATGAACAGTGCCATTATGGTCAGCGGGACACAAACAGTTCACAACGAGCATCCTGGCCCCAACAGGATGTGGCATGTGATTTACTTATTTGAGAATAACATTTCAGGGGGGGGGGGGGGGGGTAGGCACCCCCAGTGGCTCACCTAGTTCATTAAGGCTCAGTTCTTGTGCAGATGGGCCATGTTCAAATCCGTCCTCCGTCTCTCTCCTGCCATTTTTGGTCTCTCTCCTGTCGCTATCAAATATAGGCTTGAAAATGCGGCCCAATTTTTTTTTTAACTAAAAAGTAGACCAAGCACACACAAATACAAATAATATACTATTAACTAAAACAAAACAAAACAAAAAAATCGCAGTATGTACAGTACATCTGTAAAGTCGTGTTTGTAGAGCTGGAGTCTTGGCTTCGGGTACAACAAATTCAACGGACTTGATACTTGAGACTTGATTCAACAGATTTTGACAATTAAGGCAAAGCTCAGCTGTGGTTCGGCATCATCCGGGTGACCTGTTTTTGGATTTAACCACTTAAACATCCTTTCTTCCGTATCATCCGTTGTCTGTCAGAGAGGTCGGGCTGCTCTCCAGCTTGTGCTCCGTATAAATTTGGCTATGAATGAAA
>NC_137623.1:28322864-28365364 GCF_963280865.1 Gymnoscopelus braueri | reverse complement strand
ATTTTCAGTTTAGTTCCTTAGTATCGTTTGTCATGGTTCCGTGGCTATTGCCATTCAGTATTAGCCATTACTCATAATTTTGGAGCACTGTCCGTTCAGCACCACAACTGTGCTTATCAGCACCACAACTGTGCTAATTTATTCATCTTATTTTTTGTATCCCCACCCCTTAGTATTTATTTGACACATGTAATGGCTGTTAGTTTAAAAAAAACAATATATATATATATATATATATATATATATATATATATATATATATATATATATATATATCCTCCCTTGTGACTGTTACCTTGTCGTGGTAAGGGAGCTTGTTTAGGCCTACCTCAGTGAACCCTGAGAGCTATGCCGGTGGGAGGCAACTCCTGACAGGTCTTACCACTGGACAGGTCGTGGGCGAGGAGTCAGACAAAACACAGTCAAACAACCTCTCTTGACAGAGCTTTTTGAGGAACCCAATACATTTCTATGAGAAAAGGTATCATTTAAAGATTGACATCTTGAAATTTCAAGTGGCTGTGGGCGGTTTCTTGTCAAATGACCTTTTGAGACGGCTCATGGCAATTTTCATGCTTGTATCACCAACTAAATGATTTCTTAAGCTTAACTAGTCCACTAAGGTGGTGGCCATCTTGAAAAATGGCCGCCATCTTGACATTTCAAGTAGCTGTGGGTGGCTTATTGTCAAGTGACCCACAGAGACTGCTCATGCCAATTTTCATGCTTGTATCACCAAATGAACCATTATATAACTTAAATGCTCCACTAAAGTGTTGGCCATCTTGAAAAATGGCCGCCATCTTGAAATTTCAAGTAGCTGTGGGTGGCCTATTGTCAAGTGACCCACAGAGACTGCTCATGCCAATTTTCATGCTTGTATCACCAAATAAACCATCATATCACTTAACTGCCCACTAAGGTATCGGCCATCTTGAAAAATGGCCGCCATCTTGGATTTTTGAGTGGCTCGATTAAAAAAGTCAAAGAGTTGACCTAAAGGAATGTTCATGCCAATTTTCACGCTTGTATCACAAAGTGAACGATTGTTCCTACTATCCGCTCTACTATTGGTACGACCCGGCTGAATGATTTAACCCCGACCTCCCAATCTCAGGGCGGACACTCGAACCAAAAGGCCACTGAGCTGGTGTGTAGAGAGCAGGACCGAATGCAGACAACCAAGTGGCAGAGCAGATCAAATACAAAGGTTTATTATTTCAGAGTAAACAAGTCCAAGGGAGCAGGCTATAATCCAAAATCCAGTGACTGGCAAAAAGATCAAACACACTTAAGGCAGGCAGAATTGCCTGCCTTAGATTGTTAACATTAATTTTATGCAATACACAAATTAGCCTATAGTAATCAGATCTATTCATGCTCTAATGATGGGGCAGTGATATAATAAGTAGAGGAAGAGCTGTGTTGCTTGAAACGTGCATCAAATAAAATCCTCTAAATGGGAGCTATTTGGTGTGCAGATCTACCGACTTTTAAAATATATATATTTCTATCCTGCTCCCATTTTATTGTGGGGGAGTGATGCTCATCAATGCCACTTTTTCCAACCTACTAATCAAAATGGAGGAGAGGAGGGACTAACTAACTTTCATAACATTTTTGTAATACATATAGATTAGAAAATAATATACTGATGCAAACTACCAAGTCCTACAATAAATACAATATATTTTTAAAGAACTCAACATTTACATTGCCGTTTCCTCTCAAAAGGGGTTCAAGGTGACTGTGAAAAGGCTCGAACGGCCAAGGCTCCAAAGACAGTCAGAGATGCATTTTGGGTGTTTTTATTTCGCCCAACTCCTCCATCGAACTCCAGTGCAAGAATATATACATTAGCAACAATAATACTGGCCTAAAAGTCAAAAATAAAGCCATGAGAACAATAAATAAGCACTTAAGGCAAACACGTATAAACAAGACCCAACTGGATAAAAGCTCTCTTCAGGCTTAACCTTGATCACACAAGGCCCTGTAGCTCTCCCTCAGGGATGTTACCTGTGTTTCTGCCCATATCTAACTAACTACCTGTCTGTCCCTGCAGCCTCCTTTAAATAGGGAGTGGATCCTACCACAGGACACAGAACCAATTAGCAACAATTCCAAATACTTCCATAAATACTCCCAGAGCTTTCCCAATGCCACTGTATAAAAGTAACCTAAACATTCCTAATGATGCGTTACAATTAAACAAACATAACTTGGGTAAAGACTCAATGATAGTTTAAATAAACACAATACTCCTAAAGCATATGAAACACCCCTCTCCTCCACAGCACTTGGCACCTTCCCAATCAAGGGGATTGCCACCAGCAGTGTAGGAGAGACAACCAGCAAACAATCAGTGAACATTTCATTATCAATACACAAGTTTAAAACCATTAGTCCTTGCATAACTTTCAAATGCAGTCAGATGTGTGTATGTGTATATAGGGCACGGGTTGCCCCGTGACATTTCCCCCCCCTTCTGAAGACGCCCTTTGTGGCGTTCTGGAATGGGAAGTCCACTCCACAGTTCACTGACCCATTCCCCATAATGGAAAGGACCCAATGGCGAATATGTGCTCATGTTCTTCCACCCACCCACTTTGGTTCTCCCAGTGGCACCGGTGCTGCCGCCGTTTCTGCTGCCGCCGCCGCCCCGTCGCTGCCACCGACAGGCTCTGCTACCCCCAGCAGCGCACTTGGCTGCGCCCTGGTTGCCTCACTGTCCACTGGAGCCGTGTGATCTGGTGGTTGAGAACTTTGAACATCTATTCGTTCCCACTCGTTCTCAAGCTTCCTCGTGGCCAAACCCGCCTCTCTGGAAGTGGTTGTGTCCACCTTGGGCTGGAAACCTTCCTCGATGGCTCCCCCTGTGGCACCCTCTTCCTTCAAGGACGTGGCTCGCTGCTGCTGGTGATGGTTTTTGGAAGGCATTCTGGATTGTCTTTTCTTTTCTTCTGACACCACATGTGAAAAGGCTCGAACGGCCAAGGCTCCAAAGACAGTCAGAGATGCATTTTGGGTGTTTTTATTTCGCCCAACTCCTCCATCGAACTCCAGTGCAAGAATATATACATTAGCAACAATAATACTGGCCTAAAAGTCAAAAATAAAGCCATGAGAACAATAAATAAGCACTTAAGGCAAACACGTATAAACAAGACCCAACTGGATAAAAGCTCTCTTCAGGCTTAACCTTGATCACACAAGGCCCTGTAGCTCTCCCTCAGGGATGTTACCTGTGTTTCTGCCCATATCTAACTAACTACCTGTCTGTCCCTGCAGCCTCCTTTAAATAGGGAGTGGATCCTACCACAGGACACAGAACCAATTAGCAACAATTCCAAATACTTCCATAAATACTCCCAGAGCTTTCCCAATGCCACTGTATAAAAGTAACCTAAACATTCCTAATGATGCGTTACAATTAAACAAACATAACTTGGGTAAAGACTCAATGATAGTTTAAATAAACACAATACTCCTAAAGCATATGAAACACCCCTCTCCTCCACAGCACTTGGCACCTTCCCAATCAAGGGGATTGCCACCAGCAGTGTAGGAGAGACAACCAGCAAACAATCAGTGAACATTTCATTATCAATACACAAGTTTAAAACCATTAGTCCTTGCATAACTTTCAAATGCAGTCAGATGTGTGTATGTGTATATAGGGCACGGGTTGCCCCGTGACAGTGACCTTAGCATAACATATGGTGCTTTTCAAATTTGTGGCCCTCTATGGACAGAAGTGAAAGTTTTTTTTGGAGATGTGCTCTATAGAGGCCCCTCAACATGTGATTAATTATATATGGCTTTTTTTGGGTTGAGAAATAGGCCTCTCCCACTAATTTTGGAAGCCAGTTACAGGTAAACAGCATGGAATATCAAAACCCTGTTTGATGCTCATTGTCAAATGACTCCCGAGATCAGTTGCACCCAATTCGGTGAAGAAGTCATGTTCATTTAACCCATTAAGACCTGAGGCAGATTCTACAAAATGTCTTCTAAATCAGTAGTTTTCACACTTTCAAGATAAAAAAAAAGGTTCTATCTGATATCTATCTGCTATTTTTGAATTTTTTAAAGATAAAAATCTAAATGACACAGATGCTTTCCCGGTTTTATTGTGGCGGCCTCTATGGGTCTAAGTGAAATCACTTTTGTCTCTGCGTTGTTTGCAGGCCCCTCAATGTGTGATTCACATTTCGGGTTGATCGTAGCCTACATGTGTTCATGATTTTTGCCATTTTTGTTCAAAGTATGTCCTCTGTTTTCAGTGTTCCCATAGCCTGGCATGGCCAAACTACAATTAATTTCGCTCTGCGAGATTCGTCTTGTTTCCAGGCTGGTGTTTCCCTGCCTGTTCATGAAACCCAGTTAATGTGAGTACCTGTTTGGCTCTAAGCCTTCTGTTTACTTGATCTTGTACCTGAATTTTGATATTTTGCCTGCCCTGTTTTGAGGATTGTCCAGATAATAAATAGATAATAAAAATATCATAAAAAAACATATACTGGATGTAATGAAGTAAAATAAAAATAAATGAAAAAATATATATACATTAAAAATATTATATTGAAGTTAAATGTACAGACGGAATGGCAGGTAAACCTTTTAAGGCAGGTATGATATATTTAGCAGCAATGAAGAATATGCAAGAGGGCAGATGGCATGCATATTATGCTTTGGGGCAAACTAATATGATACATTTAATTATATATTATGTTAATTTAATTTTAGAATGTTTTAACTTGTCCAATTATTGATTGCAGACAGACAGGTGGTCAGGGAACCTAAGGCATCTAAAATACAATATGTCTTCTGGGTATGTCTCTGTGAAATGCGGAAGTGGGCAGCAAATTGGGGAAGGTGTTTAGTGGGGAGAGGAGCGGCTCTGGAGTAAGTTTGATTCCAGTCTTTACTAGTAAAGAACTAGTTCTTCCATCCTATCAGTGAGGGTTGGGGAAAAGGAGAGAGAAAAGAATGGAGAGAGTGTGTCTTTGGTAGGTCATCCCATTCACTGTGGCTGGAGTGTGTCATCAGGGTCGTCATGGGGCTGATGCTGGGCCCTTGTCTATATACGATTAGGCCTAATTCATTGAGATATTTGTCACTAGGCTTTGTGCCACAGCGATGGTAGTGATCTGGAGAACAAATAATAAAGGGGCTGAAAGAACAAAAATACCTCTTCGGTCTCCTAGCAGCAGTTAACTGTATTCACTCCACCTAGTTTTAATGTATGGGTTGCGCATGGGACCCATTCTGCGAATGGGTTTAATGCATGACACACACACACACACACACACAAAAAAAATAAAGCGTTGTTGATTGGTGCTGCCGTGTGTGTGTGTGTGTGTGTGTGTGTGTGTGTGTGTGTGTGTGTGTGTGTGTGTGTGTGTGTGTGTGTGTGTGTGTGTGTGTGTGTGTGTGTGTGTGTGTGTGTGTGTGTGTGTGTGTGTGTGTGACATGAGGCCCAAGAGCCTCATGTCCTGGGCTGCAGCTCTTTGAGCCTGTGTATTAAACCGACCCTGATGGCACCTCCTTGAGGGTTAAATCAACCAGTTCTACACTACGGTGGCCTTAGAAAACCTTACTGCTGAACTCATAAGGAGTCATCTACTGGGGGGCACGGTGGCGCAGTTGGTAGCGCTGTCGCCTCACAGCTTAGAAGGTCCTGGGTTCGATTTCCACCGGGGACGCTGTGGGCGCTGGGGGCGTGTCTTCTCCTCCGCGTGACCGTGTCATCAGCGCCCATACAGTACACTAGGTGGGGTTGGCGAACGGGCCTTTGCATGTTCTCCCTGTGTCTCCTAGGGTAGTTAATACCCTCACAAAAACATGTAGTAATCCTGGTCACTATACAGCCTCCCCCATGACAGCTGGGGCGCCTGATGGAGGGGAAAGAAACTGGTTGGAATAACGTGTTCCTTCCACGCGCTACATCCTACTGGGGGAACTCCCCCTGTCAGGTGACAAGAAGGTCAGTTGGCTCTCATGCATTGAAAGAGGCATGAGCTCGGCCCTGGGCTCCCTAGGCTGGTGGGGGGAGAGTAGTGCCCAGGATCACTTAGAAAATTGGCACCGGGTGAAAAAAAGGGTTACAAAATCGTGGGATAAAATATATTAAAAAATATTTAAAAAAGGAGTCACCTACTGTAGTCACCCACTTTCTGGATAAGAAAGTTATTATATTATTTCATAAGTTTGGGTGTGCTAACATAACACCCAAAAGATAGGTTAACTAGAAAATGTGCTCCTCGGAGCACAAGTCTCCGCCAGCAGACTAAACGGTTTTTTGAAGTGACACACCTATTTATAGAATTATATTTCGTCATGCATTCCTCTAGCCAATCAAAGGCATTGGTGTCAACATATTAATACGTATTAAGATTTCGGTCTTGTTGTGGGATCAATTCAACTCTAGTCCTCTTCTGTGTTACTGTTGTAGATGAGTATGCTTTCTTAGCTTTGGCCTTCTGCACACAGATTTTTCCATCTGTCTGAGATTGCTCCATCTTACATGTTATTTGAGAATGTTCAGCGTTGCCAATTTATTTAGATAATTCTTTATCTTGTTGGATAAACTGTCGCCTACATCTAAAGAGGGATTTCTAAAAAGAGTAATATAAAAATCCTCCTCAACACAGGTGCACCACAAGGCTGCATACTGAGCCCACTACTGTACTCTCTGTATACATATGACTGTGCAGCCACTCAGGCATCTAACTCCATCGTCAAGTTTGCTGATGACACGGCTGTGATTGGCCTGTTTACAGATGATAATGAGTCCCTTTACCTGGAGGAGGTGAGACCCTGACTCACTGGTGTCGGGATAATAGCTCAGTCCTCCTGAATACCAGTAAAACAAAGGAGATGATAGTGGACTTCAGGAGGAAGGGCAACAAGAACTATGCCCCCCCTTAACATCAATGTGTAAAGGGTGACCTGTTTCAAATATCTAGGTGTTCAGTCTGTCCACTTGACCGAAGACCCATGGTCAAAGCAGACGGATGCTCTAGTGAAGATGTGTCGGCAGAGGCTGTACCATCTTAGATGCCTGAGGACTTTTGGACTGTCTCCTCTTGCACAACGGAACCTCTACACCTGTATATGTACCATAGAGAGTGTCCTGACAGGGAGCATCATGACTTGGTATGGTAACTGCACTGTGTAAGTCCAGAAAGCCTTGCAGAGAGTAGTCAGGACGGCAGGGCGGATCACAGGAGGTGCCCTCCCAGTCCCCCAGGGTCATCTACACCAAGTGGTGCGGGTCAAAGACCAAACGAATAATGGAGGATAATAGCCAGCCGGCACATGGGCTGTTTGAACTGCTGAAGTTCGGGAAAAGATATCACAAGGCTGGTCTGGAAAGACTTAGGAAAAGCCGCACGCACGCACGCACGCACGCACGCACGCACACAAAACGCCATAGATCACGAACACAGGAGCCGATCAGCACCAAATTTTAATAGCACATTGCATGTCCTCCGACGCTATTCCTCCCAGCATATTCCTCGGGTCAACAACCCACGACTCGTGTTAGGGCAACCACACTTGAAATGTCCCCACATTCCGCCTTTCTAGTTCATTGTGTATCTCTACCTGTTCATTTGTATTTTAAACTTGATATGTGCGAATAAAACAAAGTTTAAACTTGTTAGCACATGTTTATTTCTAACATTATATGCACAACAATTTGTTTACCCAATTTAACATTTTGTTAATAGCACCATTCAGATGACAGATGCAACATTGTGCATTGGAATAATTAATCAAAGCTTTGCATTCAGGACTTTGCTGCCGCAGTAATCTAAATATTACTTCAATACTAAGAGAAATGAGGAAAAGACAGAGATCGAAAAGGATTATGTTAACTGATTGCAATTTTAATCAGTAACAATAAATTATTCATCATGTATGAGACATTTTGAACGACAAATTTGTTCACAACCCTGACTATGGCTACTATGCCAATGAGTGGATTATGGGAAGAACGCCATAGCAGTCATCAATGGTCCTTATGAGTTCGGCAAGCACTGACAGAACCCTTCTGTTTCGAAACAGGCATCCTGCTCAGTTACTGAGGGACTGAGGGAGAGGACGGGGTGCCAGAGCAGCTGGCCATGATGAAGAGACTCTGGGCTTGTGAGGGATGCTGGCATGGGGACATAGAGGAGACATAGTGGGTAAAAGGAACACACTAACATTTGCCATCTTGGCTGGTTACCTGAATAGCAGCTTTGACTGAGGTGAATAGGCCCATAAGGGCTGTGGTGGTGAGGCAGATAAGCGTCAGTAGAACTTGGCTGGTGTTTCGAGGTCCTTGGCACCCGCCGGAACAGTTGGCTTCCTGCAGCTGAATCCTGGAATGGCGGGAAGGGCACCTGGGACTCCAGATGTCTTGGGGTGACATCTGCCACATCTACGGTGGCATCTATGCTTTCAACTGGCATTAGCGTCTCCAGTGATAATCCTTCATGCTGGCATTGAAAAAAAAACAGAGCCGTGCCAACTTCCTATCTGCCCACAAATATCTGTCTTCTTGGGTAAAGCTCATGGAAGACATACTTGTTTGCAGGAAGAAGAGAGATAATTTGGATGCAGAGAACACCAGACAGGACTGGCTTCCTGTCCAGCATCTTTGAGAGGTTGAGTTGTGTTAGTGAAATAACCACAAATGAAAACCTCTGGGTTTTCATTTGTGGTTATTTCTCATAACTTTTGTGATATCCAAAAAGACAGACCATCACAGCAAGCGTTTCTTGTGCTCACTCTGTCTCTATTACATCTAGCTCTCTTCCTCCCGCTGGCCCCCAAATGCTCCCTGATAGATACTAGATAGGGTTGAATAGAAGAACAGGATCCCACCATAAAACACATTCAACAAAACAGGAAAATATTGCTTTTTACAAACATATACAGTAAATACTTTTGTGCCGTGTGTGCTTGTACGTGTCAAACAGATCAGAATAAAATCTAAATGTTTGCTATTAATTAAATAATTCGTACTCATATGCTAGAATAAAAAAATTAAATCAGCAACAGAAGCTAGTGTGGTGAGGAGGATAGTGACAAGTAAAGTGCTTATTTAGTGGCAAAACAATGGCAAAAGCATGACTGAACAATCTGTGGACATACTGACATTAGAGGTGATTCGGAGTCCCTCTCTCCCTCTTATCACTTTTGCTTGATATGCTTACAATACAGAGCAATATAAGACTGGATAAGGCAGCATTAACACATATTTGCATGAAACAAATTATTTTCAGCCTCACAGTCAGACAACAAATCAAACGACGGCAAACACATCAATGAGGCTATGAAATTATTTGTGAAAGGAAAAGTGGACCCTTCACATTAATGGATGTCTTTGTGCGTGGGGGAGTACAGGCATGAATGATTAAGTAGCCCTTATTCTTCCCTATGATTGTTTGTTGCCTGTCACCTGTTACTTCCCTATTTATCTTCCTTGCGTATACTGATGTTTGTCACAAACAAAAAGTAGGTAGGTGCCACTAGGTGACCGGATAGTATGTCAACCATGTTACCCAGTTGGATCTCAGCTGGAGACTATACTATAAATCAGTGGTTCTCAAAGTGGGGTCCAGGGACCCTCAGGGTTCCTTTAGGGTGTTCCAAGTGGACCCTTAAAGGTCTGTAACTCTTAGAGTGTACAAATGGAACCAAATGGACCCTTACGGGCCCATTTGGTTCCATTTGTAGTTATCGGGGTCCTTGAAATAAAAATGTTTGCGACCCACACCTATAAATGAAACAAAAGCTAAAAACAAGAGTTACACATACTGAACTTCATTGAGCCTGCCAAACAACACATAATACTAATAGTGTTGTTGATATGACCGTGTTGTTGATAGGGTGGCACTGTATAATCTGTTAAGAGATGGAAGGGCAGCCTGAAAGCACACTGTTCCATGTGAATTACAGAACAGGGAGGGGTTTAATGGTGTGTTCACGCTCTGTTACCCGCCTGACACAAACCTTGTTTGACACTCTTTATGGGCAGCTAATTGATGGAGCACCCAAATGGTCATATTAGAAGCACAGAATGTCTCCTGATTCCCTGATTCTCAGTGCTTTTGACCCCACCACTAAGAGGGACCGAGCTTACGAAAATATTTCAAATGTAGAGAAAATAGCTGATCTACAAGCTCACAACGTGTCGTACTTGTAGATCTGCTATTTTATTTTCCCTATTTTAGAAAATTACAGATTTTTATTTGTTTTATATTATAACAATGCATTCATATTAAAAAGAAAAAGTACTTTGTAATTTGTACTTTTGAATACTTGATTATTTACTTGTGTACGTACTTTGTCCACCACTGCACACACACTATTTTCCATAAGTACTTGGTCTTATAAGGTAGCTTCTGGTCTCCTGACCTTTAGCTTTCCCGTCCCTAAATGTCACTCTGGGAAAGTCATTTATTGTCCTCAGGCCTATTGTCAATGTGGAATGTCACTTGTGTCCGACTGACTAAGTGCTGCATAGATCATGCTGTTCATGGAGTGATGGAAGTACTGAGGAAAGCTTTAAATAGTTTTCTCCAATCTATGATGTGTGTGTGTGTGCGTGTGTGCGTGTATGTGTGTGCATGCGTGCGCGTGCATGCGTGTGTAGGGAAATGCACTTTGTACATCACGTAATGAGACATCCATCATACTTTGGTCAGGGTCAGTGTAGGACAAACGACTATGGTGTACATACAAGATGCACTCAGCAGTCTGAAAGTGTATTTTGACACAAAGCTCTAATTGCAAGAAAAATGCACACTTTCGCAGTCTACAGTACCTCACCATTCAGCCACCCAGTAACAACCTTTCACTGCTCCATTATACTGTACCAGCTCTCCCCCAAACGCCTTATGTAAACAGATATGCATTCAAACAGTAGACACTAGCTTTGCATACTTGCACAAACTGTCTTAGTATAAAAGCAAAAGGAGTTGCAGAGAAGAATGTACCATGATGAAAGAGCTAATTATGTCTAGATTAAAGCTAACCACTATATAACCCTATATAAAAATGTCTTCTCCACAGCTCTGAGTCCTGATCCACCGGTTCCCAACATGGGGTCCAGGGAGCCCCTGGGGTCCTTGAAGAGTTATGGGTGTCAGAGACTGTACAAATTGAAACCTGTACAGTCTCAGAGTTTAAATGAGAAAAGTGTTCTCCTCCGAAGCACAGGTCTCCTACAGGGCCCGCCGCACACTTTGGAAGGCAGTCACAGCCAATTGGAATGGGATCTGAAAAATCTGACTCATACTGTACATCTTGATCAGGTGACCCCAGAGAAAATGTGTACCAATTTGTGTGAGTTTTGCACAAGTAATGGCAAGCGAAGGCCAGGGTCACACTCTGACCAGGTCAATTCTTCTATTTCTCAATTATGCCTTAAGTCAGAAACGTTTTGGCTAGCCAGCCTTCATCAGTGTGAGTTTTGGACTGTGTAGGAGTAGTAAATATCTATCTATAGTACAGAGATGACTAGATCACTAGTACATGACTATAGAGATGACTAAGACTATTGTACATGTAGTAGTAGTAGTAGTAGTATTTTATTTGGGTCTTAGCAGGATAAATTCAATATATTCAACATATCATCATATCATATCATATATGATGATGATATGAGATGACTATAGTACATAACTATAGAAATTACTATTGTACATAACTTTAGAGATGAATGAGATGACTATAGTACATAACTTTAGAGATGACATAGAGATGACTATTGTACATGACTATAGAGATGACTATTGTACATGACTATAGAGATGACTATTGTACATGACTATAGAGATGACTATTGTACATGACTATAGAGATGACTATTGTACATGACTATAGAGATGACTATAGTACATAACTATAGAGATGACTATAGTACATAACCATAGAGATGACTATAGTAGAGATGACTATAGTACATAACCATAGAGATGACTATAGTACATAACTATAGAGATGACTATTGTACATAACCATAGAGATGACTATAGTACATAACTATAGAGATGACTATAGTACATAACTTTAGAGATGAATAGAGATGACTATAGTACATATAGAGATGTCTATAGTACATAACGTTAGAGATGACTATAGAGATGACTATAGAGATGACTATAGCGGAGACAATAACGCTGAGGATTGTATAGCATAGAATGTTGTCCCAGAGATAAAAATTCAAATCAATCAAATGGGGGTCCGTCGCCTAATGCATATCAAAATGGCGTCCTTGGAATTTAAAAGGTTGATAATCACTGCCTACACTTGAGAGCTTCCGGAGAAAGGTTTCCAAATTTCCAAATTTGAAGCCCTATCACTCATTTTTAAACTTCTATGTGTCCTCCACCATTACAAAAAAAAAACTAGCTGCTGCATGGCTCTCTCAGATAGGAGTGAAGTCAAGGTAAAGAGAGATTGATTCTCTGAGGTCAGACAGCGGATAGGGCTGGATCAGCATTCCCTACCCACAAAACAGCAGGGTGATTAATAACACCACCTGCCATTACCCTCTGCACACAGCTGGGACACCGGGTTGAAGGTTGATGGTGAACAACAGCGTGTGCTACAACACCACGTCATACTGATTAGAGCTCGGTCCTCAGATGGCCGCCGATCATACCCACCCTGTCGCCTCGCACTGTTTGTATACATGTATCTTTCTGCATGCAGCTGCCAGTGCCATTCATTGTGGATAAGGATGGTTTCCGTAACCGGTTAAATGTCGCTGCACTTTGCTGCAGCTAGATCTTTATCAAAGTCTAAGAAACTAGACCACATTACATCGAAACTAGCTTCCCTCCACTGTTGCCAGTGAGTTTCAGGATTGATTTAAGATTCCACTGATGCCTTTTAAACACTTGCAAGGCCAGGCTCCCAGTTACATTTTAGACACTGTATGCTGGTCTCGACTCCTATATGAGCCTGTGAGGCGTGTGCGCAGCCTTGGATCCTCACATAGGGCTTTCTTGGTCGTTCGCCTCACATCTTCACATTGGATGATCAAGGTTTTGATGTCTCAATTTATCTCAATTTGTTTATTTGATTTAATTTGTTTTACTGTTATTTGAATTTTACCATTAATTTTTTATTTACTTTTTCCCTGAAGGCTGTATTTGTATCTTGCTATTGTTAAGCATTTTGTCTGATGCGATGCGAGAGTGGGCAGTGGGCTTCGCCACTTTGTGACTGTGTTAACGCTGCAGCTTGGGCTTAAAGCTAACAATAATCCATGTTAGACAAATGTAATGATTCATAAACATACTCACTGATCACTATCATGCTCCTTAGAATGTTTAGCTTAGTTTAAGGGTCTGATTTGTTGAAAATAGCTGATCAACAAGCTTGTAGATCAGCTATTTTCAAATAGCTGATGTATAGGGTTTATAGTGGCTATAGCTGATGTTGATGCTATATAAAAAATACAAAATCATAGTCTAGGGACCCTGGGGGTCCCCGGACCCCAGTCTGAGAATCACTGTGCTATTGTATAGTGTGATTACAGGTCAATCACTAAACATAGAAGGAGAGCTGTGTTGGTAAATCCAGGTTATTCATATCTTTTCATACATTTTCATGCAAGTATGTGTCAACATGGCAAAAAAGCACTGGTAGTCGGTACACCTGGTTTCTGCTGGGAACAGGGTTCGATTCCCTGCAGCGCTGTGCTTACTGTTTCACCTTTGTCCTGTTGTGTATGTTTACATTAAATGTTAGCACTCAATTCATTGATTCAAATTACCTGAATGCACTTTTTATTATAATATATCAAGCAGATAGCCCTGTGATTACCTGTGATTACATCTTTAGCACATACTCCTATGTCATGGTGTATTAGTCGGCACAGTGGATTAATATTTCAATCGATCTGGGATGTTAAAGTTGTGCAAAACTGTGGTCAATGAATTGCTTCTTCAGCCAGCTTTAGCTCAGTCGGAAGAGCTCTTGACTCCAGACCACAAGGTCATGGGACCGATTCCCAGCACAGGATACTCAGCATCTGGCAATCTGGCTCCCATGCGATTACTGACTTTTTTCACCTTTAAATGGCCATTGCAATTGACAATGCATTGAGCGCTTAAAGTTAAATATCTCTACAAAACATTTTAAAGTAAAAAGTTCAAGCATTTGTGTCCACAGTAAGATGAATTATAAAAAGTGTGAATGGAGTTTCTAGGTGAAAGTGTTTTTTTTTTAGGTGCCAAAACCTGTCATCGACCTCCATTATACATTTCTGAACTTTTAAAGGAGTATATTTCTAAAACTATAAAACATTTCAAATATTCATGTTCAGGCAAACATGTCCACAGTGAGATGAACATTTTAAAGTTTGAATGGGGTTTCAATAATTTGTAGTTTTTTTAATATTTAGCTTTAAGCGCCCAATGCATTGTCAATGGCAATGGCCATTTAAAGGTGAAAAAAGTTAGTAATCCCGTGGGAGCTAGATTGCTCAGATGCCGAGTATCCTGTGCTGGGATACAATCCCATGACCTTGCGGTCTGAAGTCAAGAGGTCTTCCAACTGAGCTATACCCAAGCACACTAAGCTCTGTACATTGACATTACATGAACGTGATGGGTCATTCCTCCAAATTAATTAAAGGAATTTAGCTCATGCACTTTACAAGTGGGCTTATTGTTAGCAACAGCCAAGAACACAGGAGTCTGAGTGTTACAGCACTAGACCCCAGGGAGACAGATTGCTCACATGCTGATTTTCCATTTCCAGGATTCGATCACATGACCTTGTTGTTCAGAGTCAAGAGCTCTTCCGACGGAGCTATTCAGATAAGAAACATTGTACATTGACATTCCATGAACGTGATGGTCATTCTCCCCAAATAATTAAAGGCACCTGGAAGTGGTTTGAAATGAGTTGAAATTCTATTCAGATTTCTGAACACTCGTACGCTGAAGCTTGATTCGTACTTTGTCATACAACGGTGTCACTTGTCGAAAATATCAGATCTACACGCATCAGTATTGACGCGTATATAGTATACTTTTCTTTGGTTAAATATTTATAATCTAAAAACAATTACACGATTATTGTGACAGGCCTTAAGGCCTAGTACTCACCACAACCCACCACAGTAGGCTGTATAGGTTATTCAGGTCAGCTGGTTATGGTACAAATACTGAGTGAAAACCCAGCTCCAAACACATTAACTTTCTTGTTTTTAACAGGGTTACATGCTGATATACAGTATCCTCACCCTGGCTCTAATTTGGGGACAACATAAACCAGATTCTTCTTCTTCTTCTTCTACTTTGGTGTTTTATGGCAGTTAGCATCCGTAATTGTTGCATTACCACCACCTACTGGAATATATCTGTTTTTGTCCATTGCCATTGACAATGCATTGGGCGCTTAAAGTTAAATATTTCAAAAACTACAATTTATTGAAACCCCATTCAAACTTTAAAATGTTCATCTTACTGTGGACATGTTTGCCTGAACATGAATATTTGAAATGTTTTATAGTTTTAGAAATATACTCCTTTAAAAGTTCAGAAATGTATAATGGAGGTCGATGACAGGTTTTGGCACCTCCAAAAAACACTTTCACCTAGAAACTCCATTCACACTTTTTATAATTCATCTTACTGTGGACACAAATGCTTGAACTTTTTACTTTAAAATGTTTTGTAGTTTTTGAGATATTTAACTTTAAGCGCCCAATGCATTGTCAATGGCAATGGACATTTAATACATTATAACACAAAATACATACGTTATAATGTGAAACCATAAAACGTTTTTCCTGACAGGGCAGCAATAGCTTCCGTACTATTGAGTAGCTCAATGTGTCTTATTTTCACACCTACAACTGCTACATTAAAACTTTATTAGAATAATACTTTTTCCATAGAATGTGTACAGTAATTGACAGCATACTCAAATAGGTGAACACGCGAACGATCAATTTTGTTCCAGCCACCAAAATGACACAAAAAATATTTTCGCCTCTATTGTAAAATGCACCTCGAGTACTTTTGACTCTGTTCTCAGTATGTTGGCTTTCAAAATGTACTTTAATATTAAGAGTACCAACCAGTTAACCATGTCCTTAACTCACCTGCAGCTGTGCCTTTAACAGGTTTTCACTCTGGCTGGTACTTTGGAGTTATGAGGCTTGAAAACACAACCTGAACATCTCCTGTCAAGTGCTGCTGAACACACTGAACCTTCATGGTTTGCACTCTGTCCTCTGCATGCTGTCAATTATAAGTTTAGAAGGTCCCTCCTTCAGCCTGCCAGTGTGAGCACAGCCAGTTCATCCACAACACTGTGCTTGGCAGAAAGAGCTTGTGTGCTCAAGATTTGATACGGGATTCAAGAGGATTTGGATTCAATAAGAGCATTTAATACTGGATTCAGATCCAATAATGCTTTCCAACTCACTGTGGACTGTTGCTGACTCTTTAACCCCTCTATAGTTCGATGTACACCAAATACCAAAAATAGTGGATCTACAAGCTTACATTGCATTGTGATGTGTTGTGAGCTTGTACTGTAGGCCTAGATCAGCTTTTTATTATTATTATAATCTTTAGTAAGATTTTGACAGTACTTTACCATTTGTTAAAGACACTAGGTTGAAAGTCATTAAAACAAATGGAGGGGTCATTTACTGTACCACGGCAATGAGTGATTTATAAAATGGCCCTGAGTTTTGAAAAATGTTGTATTTTTTTCAGTGCTTCACTCTTTAATACAATGCTGTACATAGCAAAATCCTGAGTGTTAATTAAACTGAGAATGAAAAACTGGTCACTCAGGATTTTTCTGTGCAGGCCCCATTGCTTGCTTTGTCCAACATACAATGCCAGCAAAACCACGGGACAATGCCTACTAAAGCATGTCAATACATCTGGTAATGTGTGTTGAGCTTGAAACAGAGCCACTATGGAAAACAACTGTTGAAGTTGCAGCTGTTTGGGATCAGGCAGACAAAAAGCCTACTTTTGCAAATGAGAGATTGCAAAAAAGGAAAAATATACTAAGCATAACAATAGCACTTATAATGTATACTGACAAGTCTGTTGTATACGAAGCGGTTTTTAATTTATGCACAATAACACAAGCAAACATGTAAAAAAAAATCGTTAGTTACAACTGAAACATTGAACAACCAAATATTTGGATATGGATGTACACTTGAAAACAGAGCTACTGTATCTCAGCTTGATGAAACTTGTCTTACACTTGTGGGTGAGGGAGGAGAGGACTTTGCTCAATTATGCTCCATCTGCACAGTAAATGCCATCACAATACTTTGCTCGAAAATACATGTTCAACTCAGCAGCCAAAGAAATAATAACATACACTATCAAATTGAATTTGTTTTTTTTTTACAAAAAAATATAAAAAAGTACGCTGGCAAAAACTGAACTTGATGCAGGATATACAGAATATTCCTGATCACTTTTTTCTTTTCAGAAAGTACATAAACCGTTTCTTTTCAAAAGATAACTTTTTTTTTGTTCTTTAACCATTTCAAGACATTGAGTAAATGTATTTATAAAAACTACAGAGATGTAGCTTCAAACTGAAGTTACTGTACAAGAACAACAAAAGCCAGAAGGTTTTACACTGATAGTTCAACCACTGTTAGCTGCTGAAGACTTCGCAAGAGTCCATAACAGGAAAAGAAACAAAAACAAAACAAAACAAACAAAAAAGTAATCAGACCACAAACTTCAAATATGTACAATAACCTGATTCTAAGGACTGGTAGTAGTGAATGTTGACCCAATTTTCGGAGCACTGCACAGGTGGATGCTAGATCATGAAGGAATCTCTGATCGTGGCCTCTGGCTGGACACAATAGAAGAAAAACCAGTCCCGAATCAAAGACCATCAAAATCTGCTTGCAAAGGCCCTCAAACACCTGGAATGCGATCAGCCATGCAAAACAAACAGAACGATAGAGTAAACATGTCTGATGAAGTCATGCAAAGCAGTTTTGTGGTTATCCCCGTTGATACAGTAACAAACACAGGTGTGTTTTTAGAGGCGTCACAATCAAAGACTAAAAAGGATCCAATCGACTTCCACAATCTTTTTGAGTTCTCTGTCTTTTTGTTGAAAAGTCATAGTTTTTTCCCCCCCGTCTTTTAATTTAGATTTTATCTTCTTCGCGAAAATTTTAATCCAGTTGTCCTTTTCTTGTTCAGTCGAGATGATCTGTTTCAGAGCGTGCCACAAGGCACCTGAGAGAAAGTGGACATTTCCCTCTCTTGGCAACACGTTGCGTCTGTAGTTTTATTACATTTACAAGCTGCCAATGCTGTCTCAGAATGGGTTTGTGAGTCCCGCGAAAGATGTCACAAATTTCATTACAAACCACAAAGGGAAAAATAGAACATAGTCGAAATGGGTGGTAGGGCTGTTGTCCACAATCGGGCATGGGGTTGAATCGCCCAATCAAGCATTAATAGTCATCATAGGAGTTGAGATCAGTGAAGTATGCGTTGGTATATGTCTTCCCGGCAAGCTGAGGGTTGAAGTACTTATTTCGTTCCTCCAGAATCAAATTGTTCTTGTTGAAGGCCTGTAGACGGAAGAGATGGGTGGGTAGGGAAAAGAGAAAGAGAGAGGAATCAGTCTCGACTTCTTTGTTAGACAGGGATAAAGTGATTATTCAGCCCAGATGGCAAGGTAAAACAAATCCATCTAACAGGGGAAAAAAAGCCTTTTGATCTTTTTGGAGCGACAGCAACACAAATCAATTGGAGGCCAGGCTCCATGAGCAAAACATACATTTCACAGAGCAAGGTCAAAGCGTTAGCGAACAGGCTGAGAAAATGATAACGCACTACAGGGCGAAAATAATTTCGATGAGCGCCCATACACTCATCCTCTGTCATCTCTAATACGTAGCATCAGCAGCTTTTATGGCTCTCGGATTGTTGGCCCTCGAGGACACACTAAGCCATAAAATCAATCAATAGAGAATAATTCTGGTCTATTAAACAATAAGAACGAGCCATGGGGGCAGCTCTAGGTTCCTATATGATGTCGTGAACATAGAAAGAGGTCCTGATGCACTGCTTGATACGACATCAGCAATTTGGAAAATGGATGCGAGCATCCGGTCTATGTGCAGCGAATCCCTTGGGGGAGGAGGCATGATTCAATACTTGATGATACTGCATTTCCTCGCTGTTAAAATAAAGTGTTGCAATGTATAGATCCAATGTATTTATTATTTAGTCCAGTGGTTCGCAACCTGTGGGTCGGGGTCCCCACATGATTTTGGGTGGGGTCCCCAGATGACATACATACAATACCCACAGACACACTTAACCACCTTAAACCTGACATCCCTGCTGTGGGCACGTCATAAAATCTTTAAAAATCTTTAAAAATAAATAAATAAATAGTGGTTGGAGGTCGGCTATTTTCACTACTTTTTGCGCGATACTTTGCAGTTGATAGATGGTTCCCACTGACATTGATAGGAAATGTGTGCGCCGGACAAAGAAAAGAAAAGAAAACTTTAAAAAATATATATTCTATTTCTAAACCATTATGTGATTTGCAAACAAAGGGAACTGTGATCAACACTGCTCTAAAAGGCAGCCTTGAAGTGGTTTTGTAGCTCTGCAGGTGGCCCCTTATTTAGAGGCATTTAAACAGCTGTGCTAAGACGCCTTTTTGCACCATCTCCTTTATCTCCTAGCCTTAACCCGTTCAATACGGGAACGCGTCTGTGTGTCATTTTAGATTTTAGCTATAACCATTATTTTATACTTTGGCTATCCGAAAATAGCAGATATACAAGGGGTCCCTGGAACAACCTATTTTGGTGTGTAAAACCATCATACCCAAAATGATGTGTATTTGGCCGCCGACCCCCATCTCAAAATAATTTCCAGGGATCCCCAGAAGCAAAGAGTTGAGTTAAAAATGTTGTTTCCAAAAATCTATATATATATTCAAAGATTTGCACGATACATTTTCACGATAAAATAGATTAGCAGATCTACAAGCTCATAGCGCGGCTATGAGCTTGTAAATCTGCTATTTTTGAAAAACTAAAGTATAAAATTACGGTTATAGCTAAAAAATCTAAAATGACACGGATGTGTTCCCGGATTGAATGGGTTAACAGCCACTTTAATTGGCTGAAGAGTGATTGTTCGACGTGGTAAACAAACAGCGGGGCGACGTTACGGATAAGAGATATCACAGAGAGGAGCGTATTAAAAAAAGAGGAAAAACTCACAATGAACTTTCATTCTCAGCGCTTAAATGTAAAAAAAGAAAAAAAACCAAGAACAACAACAACAAACATCAAGAAGGTGAAACGCACAAGGACGAACCAAAGAGCAAACAGAAAATCAAGAAAGCGCGTGCAAATGGAAACCTTGTGGTTGTGAGAAAGAGATGAGAAGAATACACTGCCTTCTCGCAAGCCTAAAGCAGGGGTTCACAACCTTTTCTGGATCAGGGCCCACTTGAAAACATCTGGAAAGCGTCCGCGGGACCACCCATTTGACCACTTCACGCTTAACGCCGTGTTAACTGGTCAGACGGGTGGGCCGTGTAGGATTTTCTGAGCATGTTTAGTTTAACGATCAATCAATCGATTCTGTTTTCCAGCTTGGATCAATGGAGTTAACATAGTATACTTCAAGTTCCTATTTATCTGTATCACAATTAAAACTCATTTTTCAAGGTTCTAAAGAAAAAATACCATGACGTTTATTTTTTTTAATTTTCTTTAAAATATTATTTATTTATTATTAGTTATATTATCATTAAAATTGAGTGTTTTGCCAATTATTTGGGGGTCCACTTGCACTATCCTCACGACCCACCAGTGGTCCCTGGCCCACAGGTTGAGAACCACTGGGCTAAAGGGGTGGGGGTGGGGGGAGTCCTAAAGGATGGAAGGGATGGAGGGATGCGGGATATTCCGAGTAGATAAAGAGAAACTACAGTCTGTGCTCCCCACCTGCCACACACTGGAAGTGCCACAGGAGGTGGGAGGGGCGCGTTGGGGAGGAAGAGGAGGAGGAGGAGGAGGAGGAGGAGGAGGAGGAGGAGGGAGTGTACTGCAGTGGGATCGAGAGGCTGTTGGGGGGGTCAAGAGGCGGGATGTTGTAGAAGTCAGAGGTCAGTGGTTAGTAGAAAATCTCCAGGCCACGCACGGACACCCCCATGTTAGCGGAGAGAGGCTGGCGCATGCCGGGGTCGTCCAGAGGCAAGAGGACCGACACATCTGGCTGCAAGGAGGAGAGGAACGGGCAACAGTCATCCTCAAAGGAGCCCATATTTCTGACCAATGTATACAACGGATAAATTAAAGGGGTAGTTCACCCAAAAAGTATTAGTCTCCCCATGGAGACTTGAATTCATGGATATTTTTTTGTTTAAGCCAATAATTTGATGACCAGCGGACCGGTAGGCAGCGGTTCCGGTAGGAGACACAAAAGGGGACTCTTTGTGTCTCCTACCGGAACCGCTGCCGGTCATCAAATGGCTTTGAAATGCGATAAAAACAAAAAAATATCCATGAATTCAAGTCTCCATGGGGTGACTAATCGATAGAAAAAAAGTCATTTTGGGGGTGAACTATCCCTTTAGCCTTAGCCACACATGAACCTTAGCGTCCCTATATTCTAGGGGGGGAGAACATTCAGTGAAAATAGTTGACCTACAAGCTCGCGACGCGATTGTAGATCGACTGTTTTCGTCGATCTAGGGGAAAAGGAGGGGGCCTAGTGTAGACCCCTGGGGGACTTCTGTCAATGAAGTATATAAGGTTTCAGTGGTTATGTCAATACGCTGTGACCTAGAAGCCCTGTTACTGTATGCAACCGTACGACTAGAGCCAAAATGGTGGCTTATTTTACTTAGACTTTGTGATCATCATCATCAACTCATATTATTCTGCTGGGAGGCATCCAAATTGGCTAGGAAGGCCAATAATATCTGCCCGCTATGAGACGTGCATGCATTAAATGCACCTCTATCATCACGTTTTGACCTACAGTAACAATCTCATCCTGAAATATGGTGCCAGCTGTTCATATTTCATTGTCATTAACTCCCCAATGATATTATGGAGTTGTTTTGAATGGTTATGTCGTTCATTTCAACATCGGAAACCATTTAGCACAGCGAGGATGGAGCCAGAATGTGAATTTGCTAAATTGGATGGATTATTTTGCCCCGCTATGTCCATGATCTGCCTCGATCTGCATCTGAAAACTGTTTTATGCTCAACGGCTGAATTCATGAGTTTTTTTTTTTATGTTTCGGCAATTGCAATGAAATTGCCGTTTGAGAAGGTACAGCTGAGCCAAGTGGTCCGTTCTCTTTCCGGGGGCATGTCTGTTTTGAAAGGTATACTGTATTGTAGTGTGGTGAGCTACAGTCGGCAGCTCATTTCACATTTTCACTTATTTGAATCAAATAAAAGACTTGGAAAAAAGCACTGGTTTAGGGCTGCAAATATCGATTACTTTCTTAGCGATTATTCTATCGATTACTTTTTCGATTCATCAAATATAATTGAGAAGCACTCGGGTGATCGGGTATTTTCCCTATTTGATCTTTAAAAAAAAAAGTATGACAATAGGGATCAAATATTAATCAATTATTTTACAAAATTACATTAATTATATATTCCAATTGATTAAATTAATTACTTCAATTAACTGTTGCACCCCTAGACTGGTTTAAACCTAGGTCTAACTCACTCAACAGTTTATTGCTTGACTTGTTGACTATCATCCTTCTGTGGTGAGCCAGATTTATAATAAATAGAAATAGAATATAGAAACTAGAAAATAGATGTTATTATTATTATTATTATTATTAAATAACAAAATTAAATAATCAAATTAGGCAATGCACAGGTAGCTTTTGCATTATACTACTGTTACGAATCAACAGTGACTGTCATCTTCACTCTTGTAAGTCTGTTTTGGCTCAGGCAGAACTCCGGGAGGTGTAAACCAGTTAAAAATCCCCTGTTGGGAGCTGTCTGGAACCCTGAAATAAGCCCAGCTGGAACCCAGTGTGGCTTTGGATGAGCACTAATCATATAGCACTCCCTGGCACCCAAGGCTCAACTGAAACTGTGGATAAAGGGCCTGTTGTTTGGTCTATGGCCACATTTGGATTTCTGTCAACGCCTCTGGGCTTTCTATTCTATCCGCAAAGACATAAGAATCACTGTGCACAGAGGGATGTGCAATGCTAAAGACACTAAAGATGCTAAAAACGACGCTATAAACATAACGATCTGACGATTGACAGCCGACTACCTGCCTACACACCAATTACTGATCTGTTAGTGTGTTATGAGAAAGCAGTGTATGAGACTACGGACAAACAGGGACTAAGCCACAGAGTATAGGAACACACAGAAAGAAGTAGTACACACAAACTGTCCGTACAGTATATTACATAGTGTCCGTGCACGAGAAGAGGTGGTGCTACAGTACAGCGTAGGAGCCATGCAATAAGAGAAACCAGAGAAATCTTGTTTAATCGCCGCAGAGACAGAGGAGGAAGGCAAAGCATTGCTTCATAGACTGTGAGAGCGCGAGCGTGAGACCCATTTATCACCTCGCTCGCAGCATCACAACAAACAAACAACTGCTTTGGCCGAGCTCGGGAAAACACCTGGATATTTTCCCACAGAAGTGTTCACCCCGGAAAACTAAATGAATGCGTCAAAAAAGACCAGCAAACTCAGACCTTGATGGCTTCCACCGAGTCGTATTTGTCCAGTTTGTTGATGTGGTTGGTGATGCTGGTGTTGAGCGGCGCGGCAGAGATGGGGTGGATGACAGTGGCATCGTGGGACTGCTGCTGGTACCGCTGGCAGTAGGAGTAGACCAGCAGTGTCACCAGGCAGCCCAGGATGGAGCTGCTCAGGCCAACTGCGATCATGTGGAACAGGTTGAAGTCTGAGGGAAGGGAGACAGAGATATCAGTTACAGAATATTATATTAGATATAAATAACATTAGAATAGAACAGATTCAATTAGAATAGATCATAGAACAGGTTAGAACAGGATAGAATAGAATTCATTTGATTGATCCCAGGAAGATAGTTAACGCCTAAGGTAAAACAAAGACACTTAACCGCTTGAGCCCTAGCTTCGCTATCCTGGGGAGAAGTATTGTGAGCTTGTAGATCGGCTATTTTTGGCGAAGAGGTTGGTTTTAAAACTGTGTACACGGTGAAATCCGTGTACACGCTGAAAAAGTACACTTTCAGACATAAATTAACCGGTATTGCTCAATGGAATATGCTCAATGGAAATTCTAAATTGAAACAGCATTATGTTAATAATAACAATGGCAGACACTTTCATTCAATCGCTCAGTCATTGCTTTATGGTGCAGATGTACAGTTCCAGTTGTTGAGTTTAAAAGAACATTAATTGCCTCGCGGAAGATGTTTAGCACATCTACTGGTGCAACAGAGAGTTTAGTACAGTGTTAGACAAGTGATAATTGAGAAATGTCTCTTTGTAATTGTCATTTATTCTCTTCAGTTTCTCTCAAATCTTTCTCCTGTCAAACATGCAGGCACGGATACACACACACATTACCTCCACAGCGTCTCTCCTCCTGACTGGAGCGAGCAATTGAGACTTCTATGAAAAGAAGGAAAAACACAAGAGAAAGGAGCATTCACACACACACACACACACACACACACACACACACACACACACCCCCCACACACACACCCCCCCCCACACCCACACACACACACACACACACACACACACACACACACACACACACACACACACACACACACACACAAAAGCATGTTAGCTTGATGAATTGTATGGTTGAATGTGAGACGAAAGCTTTACTCAATATGAAACAGATTATCATAAAACTCAAGGAGCTAATTGCGGCCGAAGTATCAGCTCTCATTAAAGGAAATGAAGTACAAGACATTGCTAATGAACATTAATGGACTACCTTTCTCATTAAACCTGATGGATGATAACGTATAAAGGGGTTTTCACATCTTACACGGCCTACTATTACAATCCCTGAGTAAGGTAAGATTTTAAGCCTCAATGAAGTATAACATTTGTATCAGTTTTGAGTTGTCTTGATGACAATTCAGGGCCATAGCCTGCCAAAAATGTGGGATAATCAATGAATAAATGTCATCGTCATTGACTAAATTAATCAATACAAGGACTTTTATAGTGATAGCATTTTCATAATGGCTGCAGAGCCTGCTCTGTGCCAAGACACATGACGTCGCTGTCAGGCAGAAACCTTGCATCTCCGTATTTACTTTTTTTGTATTTATTCTTTTTTGTTGTTTTCAGCTCCCCCCATGTAAATGCCTGGTACTTAAAAAAGCGTTATATCAATCTGAGATATTATTAAGAGTGTGTGCAAAAGTTGAAATAATTGGTATTTTGGAGGAGAAAAAAAGAGCAAAGTGAAAGTTTTTAAGTATGTCTGGGTTTTATTTAAATACTGTATTGAACCAAAAAAAAATAGGAACAAGACCGTATGACTAAATAATAACTACAGAGGTTCCTTTTCTTTTTTCATTTCCTGAAAAGTAACTGTTTTGGACATACAGTACAAGGTTTCCACCCGACAGCGTGATTGATCCACTGTGAAAGGCATGGGTGAGCAACCGTTGTTAAGAGTGTGGAGCTGCTCTAATGATCCCTGTGTATCACAGATCAATGGTGCGGTCTGGCTCACATTACAGCCTGTCAAGGCAGAGAGATGCTTGTCTGGGGCGGTATCAATACTATAGGAGCGTTGTTGTGTGTGCGTGTGTGTGTGTGTGTGTGTGTGTGTGTGTGTGTGTGTGTGTGTGTGTGTGTGTGTGTGTGTGTGTGTGTGTGTGTGTGTGTGTGTGTGTGTGTGTGTGTGTGTGTGTGTGTGTGCGTGCGTGTGTGTGTGTGTAATGTGCTGTGTTTGGACGTGGAGGTTGTTGACAGTTTGCCTGTCTAACCGACGCAATGAAGTATTTATAGGCTTTGTTATGGAGATATAGGACGTTGATAGCATTTCCTAGCAATGCTAATGTAAGTCAAAAGGTGCAGAAAACCAATTATCCGTTGGAGCACCTTCTATGTAATTTTGTTGTGCAAGTGTTTAGGAAATTGAATGGAAGGTGCAACATTAGATTTTTAGTCAGAGACACGGTTTATAACCTTATTGATTTTTTTTATGAATATCAGCAGTTTTTCCGCTAAGACATCTGAAAATGCTTAAAGCACAGGCTGAAGCACATTCTGGATGGACTGAAATGACTCCCGGTTCATGATGAATGAAATGCTGCTGTGAAAACATGACGAGGTACCGCTTTGATCTTGTGGTGGGGATTGTTCAAAGATTATGCTTGCCAACATTGATTGCACGTGTGTGTGTGTGTGTGTGTGTGTGTGTGTGTGTGTGTGTGTGTGTGTGTGTGTGTGTGTGTGTGTGTGTGTGTGTGTGTGTGTGTGTGTGTATGTGTGCGTGCGTGGTCACCTGGTATGAAGTTGGAGTCCGGTGGGCAGGGCCTGGTCTCGGTGCTGTTCCCTGAACACTGGTTTCCAGTGGGGAAGAGGACGTCACAGTGACGCACACGCAACTGGGAACCAGTGGAGTCACACTGGGACCACTCTGACCAGTTGGACCAACTCTCTGCAGGGGTTAAACGCAGTACATCAACCAGAGTCTGTAGATACCTGAATGTACTGTGTGTGTGGGTGTGGGTGTGGGTGTGGGTGTGTGTGTGTGTGTGTGTGTGTGTGTGTGTGTGTGTGTGTGTGTGTGTGTGTGTGTGTGTGTGCGTGTGCGTGCGCGTGCGTGTGTGCAGTCTGCACATATGCCTGCAAGCATGACTTTTAAATGCACATATAAATACGTGCACAAAATTATGCCTTTTTTAGTAATGCATGATTGCCTCTGGAAAGACAGGCACAGAGAGGACACACGTGTTAGAAAGACATACAGAGAAGAGAAAACAGTGTCATGACCGACTAGCAGGAACGTCATGGCCTTAAGCTGCTTGTCATTAAAATGTGTGCGTGTGCGGCTCTGCATGTGTGTGTGCATGCGTGTGTGTGTGTGTGTGTGTGTGTGTGCATACTTGTATTACTAGAATTTGAAAAATAGATATCGCGAGGACCATTTTCGAGGTGCTTATTTTTGGCTATAGGCGCCCCTACTAAGGCTCCTATTTTTCTACAATAGGGTTATGCTCAATTGGCGCGCATGTGTGTTTGTGTGTGTGTGTGCGCGCGTGCGTGCGTGTGTGCGTGCATGCGTGTGTGTGCGCGTGTGTGTGCGTGTGTGTGTGTGTGTGTGTGCGTGTGTACCTGGACAGGTTTGTGTGTTGCACAGGGCCTCCTCAGTGTGCAGGCCCAGGCAGATGTCTCCTCCGTGGGCTGGAGGTGGGTTGTTGCAGGTCCGGGTCCTCATGTAATGTCCTCCTCCGCACGTCACCGAACACTTGGACCAGGAGGACCAGCACGACCAGCTCCCATCCACTTAACAACAAGCAACCATATAGACGCGTCAATATACAGTATGAAAAAAATATACCTGAGGCCGAATCTACAAATACCTTCTAAATCAGTACTTCTCACACTTTTCATGCTTAAGAACATACAAAACGTCTAGTAAATATACTTTTCAGGAAAGACGTCATTTTCAAGATGCTGTCCAAGATGGAGCTTAAAATGGCTATAGGCTCCAATACTATTCAATCTAGAAAGGTGGTTTTGGTGTCTAACCCTAGGTTTTAGGGCTCAAGGAATGTGACTGAATCTGTGAAATTGCCAACAGTTAATTATTTATTGCCAAATCCAAGATGGTGTCCCAAGGTGATGTTTTGTAACGGAGGAAAGAAAATCCTAGCAGCATTTTTTTCCTATTGCTTAAATTATTTTCTAATTTAACACAATTCATTTAATTACAAAGTGTCCGTGAAGATGTTTGTACACAGTAGTGTAGTGTGGATTTCAATGCAAATCGAGGCAAAATTAACATATTTCCCCGGTTCTGATGTAATATGTGTTAAGTTTAAGGTGTATGAACATGTTGTGTCGTCAGATTTGGTGATATTATTTCCTAGCTTCTGTATTAAATGTATGTCAACAGAGGATATTTGCAGAATTTCACGGCTTCGTTGTTTTGTAGGAAGTTGGATTTTAGTCATTTGAAAAAGACCCTTTTATCTTAACGTAAAGAAATGGAAGTATTCCAAGACATTTAATGGAACAGTGATGCATGACAGTGAAAAATGAAGCAATTTCAGTGTGTAAATCTGAGCATGTGTTCGTGTCGCTGCGTGTGTATGTGTGTGTGTGTGTGTGTGTGTGTGTGTGTGTGTGTGTGTGTGTGGGGTGTGTGTGTGTGTGTGTGTCAGTGTGTGTGCATATAGTGCGACTATTTTGAAGTGTGTGTGACAGCAAGTTTTGCCTCATCCAGCTGCTACAGTAAACCTCTTCACTGGCACTTGACAACCACTCTGATTAATGAAAGTAAATGAACCATCACAGTCCTTGTAGCTGCCGAATGGCAAACATCACAGTTATTATTAAAGGCACACGCACGCATGCACACACACACACACACACACACACACACACACACACACACACACACACACACACACACACACACACACACACACACACACACACACACACACACACACACACACACACACACACACACACACACACACACACACACACACACACACACTTCTGTCGGGTGGAAACCTTTTATATCCAAAATCTGTTACTTTTCAGGAAATGGAAAAAAGAACCATGTGTTCCAATGGATCCAATGTAGTTAGTATTTAGTCACAAGCTCTTACTTACTTTTCATTGGTTAAATATTTATGAAAACCCACAGGCACACTTAACCACTTTCATTTCAATTTAAAGAAATGTTCCAAAATAGATTCTACAAGCTGTGTGAGCTTGTAGATCTGCTAATTTCACTACTTTTGTGTGACACTCTTGTAGGACTCTTGAAGGACATTCGTTTTCCCCCTAAAAGCGTTAGACTAAAAAGAAAATGGAGATACAAGGTTTCTGCCCGAAAGCCACGACATACATATTGGGTGCTGTACTTTAGACTATGCAAGGAAATGTGGAGAGAGAGAGAGAGAGAGAGAGAGAGAGAGAGAGAGAGAGAGAGAGAGAGAGAGAGAGAGAGAGAGAGAGAGAGAGAGAGAGAGAGAGAGAGAGAGAGAGAGAGAGAGAGAGAGAGAGGCTTTGACACAGGTTTCCTGGTAGGAGAGGCAAAAACACCTCTGGGGCAATCACTCTCTGCAAAGCCTTCTCTTCATCGTGGCAGAGAGAGAAATTCTCTTTTCGAGAACCATTTGAGAATGGCTGTTAATCCATTAAGACCGGGAACGCATCTGTGTCATTTTAAGATTTATTTGGCTATTCAAAAATAGCAGATCTACAAGTTCATAGCGTAGATCTGCTATTTTCTTATGTGTGCAAATCTTTAAATATATATATACTGTATATATATATATATGTTTTAAAGCGAATGTTTTTAACTCCGATCTGTGCTTCTGGGGGTCCCTGGAACAACATATTTTGGGATGGGGGGGTCCTTGACATGGAAAAGTTGGAGCACCACTGATATATATGTTACAGGGTGAATGGAGAACCAGGGTGATTGAAGAAGGCTCGCTCGTTTTTACCACCCACCCAGCAATTCTGTAGAAGCAACACTAGAGCACTAGAGGGAGCCACAAGCCAGGCTTGTGCACAAGCATATATGGCCGCGACCACACACACACACACACACACACAGTCACACACACACACATGCGCACACATGCGCGCACACGCACACGCGCACATGCTTTCAATGGACTGTTAGGATACTTTTATTGTGTTCTGCTGGCTTTTGTTTTAGTTTCTCCCTGACACACACACACACACACACACACACACACACACACACACACACACACACACACACACACACACACACAGTGATCCATGAAAAGAACTATTCTGTCCCTATCGGTTTACAACTCGAACGGCGCTGTGTCGACTAGTAGAGCATCGGCCGGTCAGCGCGGGCACTCGCGCCTGGAGGCGCGAGGGCGCGCCTCCTCGGCCTCAAGCTCTACTAAGTCGGCGCGCCTCCGTCATGGACAAGTGTGTGCGTGTGAACGTGTGTTCAGCGTTCCCCTAGCGTAGCTTCCTGGTTGCTATGTGGGGGGGAACAACAAAAGACAGGACCGCGTCGCATCAAAGCCCCGCCTCTCGAAAAGCACCGCTTCGCGCCGAAGCCCCGTGCCTAAAAACAAGCGCTCTGTCTTCAATCACCCTGGCTCTCCAAACACCCTGTGACATATATACTAACATACTGTTAGGATTTAGAAAACATTTTTAGATATGTGCTTGGCCGCAGACCTTCATCTCAAAATATTTTGTTCCAGCAACCCCCACCAGAAGCAAAGATTTGAGTTACAAATGTTCGCTTTAGAAATATATATATATTCAAAGATTTGCACACATTTTCAAGATTTTTCAAAAATAGCAGATCTACAAGCTCATATCGCTGCACCGAGATCTGCTATATTTAAAAAGCCAAAGAAATCTAAAAATGACACAGATACGTTCCCGGATTGAATGGGCTAAAGAGCCGGGGCAGTGCTGCTGTGCAGGTAATTGAAGTGGCCCCTGCTTTTCGTCATCTCAGTGTAATTTCTCTATCACAGAGTGACACATCAGTCGATTCCCGGCCCGCGTGACAAATCGGCCCATCTCAGCGCCGACTGGAGAAATACACGGATTCATTTGTTTCCCCAAGCATGGATGGATGGCACGAGCAGCACCTTTTTTTTCTACCACCTTTCTCCATGCACACTTGGCTGCATTAATGCATCTAAGGCATGGGTATTCAACAGGGGCTCCATGACACCTAGGGGGTCCTCAGGGTCATTGCAGGGGGGGGCCGCAAAAGTATTGTTTGATAGTAAAGTTTACTTTGTAAATTTGTTTCAATTTAAATATGTCCGAAAATACATGAATCCAATATATCAAAGCAAAAACTTTTTAAAGAAACATTTAATTTACACAACACAAAAGTGGACTCGTAGTGTGGCTCCAGAGGTGCTGAATTAGTGCAGAATTGTCAGATTGTTATAGAGTTGGTCATGAAATCAATATTGTCAAGAAGAGTGCTTTTCAAACCCATCTCTCTGCTGTCTGTGCTGCTGCAGGAGTTACGCACATCTACAGTGGCCTTCAGGCACCCTAAGCACGATGACGAGGACACATTCTGTCTGCCGAGTGGTCAGCTCTTTGCTTTTGTTGAGACGTAGGAAAGCTGAGAGGGAAGGCGTAGCAGGAGCACTTTCTAACCCGGTTTTGAAAATTGCTTGAGAAATAACATTAGAACTTTTTCTAAGCCATCAGTAAAACCAGAGAAGGACAAATGCTTTTAAAATGCCATAAAAACACACCTCTACACTTTTCACATGAGGAAACCACTCACAATACCCGCTATCAACAATGGATGCATTAAACGCTCATACTGTAACTTAATGACGGCGGTGTGACAGACATGTGGACGTTACATCTACCTAGCTGTGATCATCATGTGGCTGAAGTTATACATAGCGCTATACCTGCCTCTGCAGCCTGTGAAAGGCTTTTAGTGGATTGATTTAGCTCAAGAAGGGGGGAAATGATGGCACTCCGGTGGCACAGGGGCCTGTCCACCACCAGTCAGGTTCAAATCCCCCGTAATGCAGTCGGTTTGGCTGAACGTCTATACAAACACAATTGGCCATGTTCGGGGGAGGGCAGCTGGACAGGGAGGGTGATCGCCGTGCGTACTCCTACAGGGGCTGGGGCAGCGCCTGTCTGCGGGTAATGTTAAACGGAAGGATTACGGAAGGATTAGGACGGAGCCAGTAGGGAACAGCAGTGACAACACAGAGATGTGTAGGAAGGAGTTAATTGGCAGAGCGACTCAATTATTGGCTACTCTAATTTTGAAAAAAGAAGACTTTGAAAACAGCTTCTGCTGAAGTTAAATAAGGTCTTCTTCAAGCTTCAATAGTTTGACCAGGCTGAGAATTCCCCACCTATCATCACTAGAGACCTAATTACCTCATTTGAGATGGACAGTACTGTCAGTGTATATGTCAGTAGAGTTACGGGTTCTGTAAATGCATTGTGAAAACAATACAGCAATGCTTTAATATTAAGAAGAAAATGTACTAATATATAAATAATATATATTTTGGTAAAAATCTGCAACTTTGACTTGTAGTGGAGTAATATTTGACCAGGAGTATCTATACTTTGAAGTAATTGGGTTGTGTACTTTTTGTCCAGCACTGCCAGCAGTGCAATCACCCACTGTCCACACCTGCCAATATACTGTCAAATTTCGGTGATGATATCTCGGTCACAAAATTTGCATGGCCAAAATAGTTCTCAGAGGAGGCTGCAGACAGTTCAGAAACCCGCCTATAGTGACATCATCGTTAGGCAGGGTTTTAGTTTTTCAAACACGATTAAAAAAATAAGAATTATATTTTTTTATTAATGCAAGAACAATGGCTTCTATTATAGCATGCTAACATTCCAGGAATAGAAAGCCTGCCGTTTCTATTAGCTTGGATTCCCCATCGATGATGTCACTGGTAGGCAGGTTTCTGAACTGTCCACAGCCCTCCTCTGAGACACAGACCGAGAAGACAAAAATTCTACCATATTATCATGAGCATTGGTGAGGACCAATTATATGAAGATAAGTTGAAAATGGGTGGAGTCGTCCTTTAAGTATTTTTAAATGCATTGACTTTTACTTAAAAAGCTAGTCATATTTGACCAGGAATATCTATACTTTGCCTCAAGTGCTGGGTTTGAGTAGGCTACTTTGTTCACCACTGCCGCCTGCAGACCAACTGTAATCACACCAACTGTAATAACATCACACTTTCAGATGCGCGCTAATTTAGGCCGCATTAGTATTCATTACATCTCAAGCTAGGCTAAGCCGTTTGCTTTGGAGGGGAGACTGGAGTTATTAATATAGACTAGCCAGCGGAATTATTATTGTCAACACCTCAGAATTGGGGTAGGAAATACATCAGCATAGCGATGTGGGGACAAGTAAGCAAACAGAATTAATCTGCAGTCAACCGCAGAGGCTTTGAGGCTGATCGCAACTGGTAAGACAAATCCAGTAGACTCCGAAACTCTTTCTGATTCAAAGTGCATCTTCACTGGAGCGAGGCACAGATATCCTATTCCCTTGTTAGCAATCACGCGTGAACTACTCCAGCTGAATGAATTAACGGGCTGTAAAAATAGTATCAATGAGCGTTCCCGTCTCTCTTGTCCCCTCAACTCGTCGTGGTTCGCGGCGGCAGGTACTGTATGAAGATGAATGGCTGCCATTGAAGACAACTCGTCCAAGGCTTTTAGTGTGAAGACTGAGCCTGATGTCAGGGATCTGGATTAATAATCACCTGAGACAAAGTCTTGCTCGCACTGCTTGGCGCCCGTGTTGGATGCCAGGTGCGCTTTTATACGAAACTAAGCAGTGGATTTCCATTTAGACAGCACATTACCTCCTTTGTCACAGAGAGTATTCATTTAATTAGAAAGCTTCCTCTCGCCGTCTTCCACGGGGCGGGGTGGAAAATGCACTGCCTCGGAGGTTTTCACAACAGAAAAAAGACCTAACATATAGCTGGCAGCATAATTATCCAGTAATGTAATTACACACCAGGACGCCATGGGGATTGATTTCCTAATTCCTTGGTGTAACGTAGGGTCTCTGTCATGGCCTTTATCTGGGGCTGATTCCTTTCATGTTGGCGATTAGTAGTCAGGACTCAGGACGGCACATAATCTGTCATTCAGTGGTCTTGAAATGGTGCACGGGATGCTCTTGGTGGCACTAGTTGTGCGTGTGTGCGTGTGCGTGTGTGTGTGTGTGTGCCATGTGTTCACACAACAAAAACAAACGAGTGCATGAGCAAATCTCACCTGGGCAAGGGGCGACGTTACACTCCTGATACTCCTGTGCAGACCCCAGGCAGGTCTGACCTCCGTAGCGGGGTTCAGGGCTGCTGCAGGTCCTCTTGCGGCTGCGGACACCTCTGCTGCAGTCCCTGCTGCACTGAGACCAGGAACTCCACAACGACCAGCCACCGTTCACTGTGTGGCCTGCCATCCTGCCCAGGCGTAGCACCTCACCTGTGGGGTTAGAGAACAATGGATATAGGGGAGTGAGAGGGTCAGCCTGGTGGGTGGACAGACGGACGGACAGACAGACAGACAGACAGACAAACAATACCAAGGTGTGCATGGCATAGCTCCATAGATGGACCGATATAAGGACAGACAATTAGCACTTTTAAGACATTGGAAAAGTGTCCTACAAATGTAGTCCGTTATTGCATTCTTCATCCTCTGTCACTATCAAATGATGGATGTCAGTGAGACCAGCTGTCATCACAAGAGAGCTCTGGCTCATCAAGACAACACCAGTTGACTAATCAGTGCTCTCTCATTTGGAATGTTGTTGAAGGGAGGACTCATAATGAAATATGAAACTGTCATTTCTATTAAAATGCAATTACTGCACACATTAATCAGCTCCTTTGAAACATGCATTGCCGGAACAGAGAGACAGCACACAGAGGGAGAGAGAGAGAGAGACAGAGAGATAGAGCTCATCTGTTTGAGTGGGTGATAATCACCTGCAATGAAATTACAGTCACACTCTAAACATGCCACCCATGACACTCTTCAAACAAACCGTGCTATAGACTTTCTCTGATAACACTGGAGGTCTTTGGGTTTCTCTGCTTTTATCCCATTTGCTGTATTATTTTCCTCTCTCTCTCTCTCTCTCCCTCCCTCTCCCTCTCTCTCTCTCTCTCATATAAGCAATCTACTGTTTTTTTTTATTTCGTTTTACTAATTGAGAGTATCCAATTATTTATAACCCTTATTCTCTCCAATTTAGTCATTATATCAATTAATTCCTCCCCACACTAATTTCTTTGTTTTGTCACTGGTACTCTCTGACTGACTCAGCTGCCAGTGAGGAGCCCCCACCAGGAGGACGCGGCGTCTCCGCTCCACTCCTCCCACCCAACACTCCCTGCTGACAGGTGTCACCCCAGCCCAGTAGGAGTATGTGCAATGACAAATATCATACCTCCCCCGCCCGGCTTCCCTCCCCCGAACACGGGCCAACTGTGTTCATATAGCCGCTCAACAAGCTCGCAATGCGACGCATTGTGAGCTTGTAGATCTGCTATTTTCAAAAGATTTGTATACATTTGAAAACTTGAAATGGGACATTCTGCACGATGAGTACTTTTACTCGTTACATTTTGATACCAATACTTTTGTACTTTTACTCACGGAAATTTTTTATTCTGGATTTTTACTTGTAACAGAGTATTTCTACATTATTGATACTTTTACTTAAGTAAAACATTTGAGTACTTTTCCCACCACTGCTTCCATGTTTACTGGCAACTATTTGCTGGAGGATCCTTACAGTACTATGGATACCATACGTACCCACGCATCTACCTATAGAACATGCGTCACATGGATTGATAGCTCATCCTGTACATCATGTACTGTAGCACAGCACTGCTATGAATGGAAACGTCCACCTATTTATTTCAATGGGTTCTCTCTACATTTTCTTCATCAGTTCCTTCTCGATGTTGGACTATCTCTCTCTATCTTACCCCTTTCATTTATTTTTCTTCTATCTCTGCCTGTCTTCTCCCTTTCTCTCCGTCCGTTCATCTTCTGTGGGCAAAATCATAATTCTCTTCACACCCCGTGACCGTGGCAGAGGGCTGCTTTGTATTCCCGCCGAGGGTCTCGGTGAGAGGACAGTGTTTACTCGCCACAGAGCCTTGACCTCTTCATAACTACAGCCAGCCCTCCGCTCCACCCTTCTCCGCCCCACACCCCCACCCCAGCTCCTTATCAGGTTCTGAGCAGGCATTGGAACAGACGGTCCCGCCTGCAGCGGTGACCTGTGTGGCTTTTTTTTCATATTTTTATCAAACCTTCCTTAGCCCAGGAGATTAGTGCTCTGCCTCTCTTCAAAGGCAATGGAGCTCGCACGCATGCTCCTACTACATATCGTGCTTCTGTGCATGCACTCATACACTCACACATACACGTTAATGCACACATGCACGCACGCACACACACATATACACGTTAATGCACGCACACGCACGCGTGCACACGCACACACGCACACACACACACACACACACACACACACACACACCGGCTCGCAGCAGTTTACTCAGGCGTTGCCCTGTATGCCCCGATATGTTACTTCACAGAAGTCGCCGTCTCGCTGGCGCCAAAACAACCGGCGCATTGACCTCCCTCTCAAATAGGCAGTGACTTGTTCTATCGATCTACGGAACTACGGCAGCCCAAGAGAATTAATACTCAAGCCCCACCGAACTGGGCAGAGTCCCAACTACAAAAGGACACAAATACAAGGACACAATACTGAACAGCAGCTCGCTGACTGCAAAACAACCTACAGGGGACGGGCTTCTTTTTGCACAGAAGCCTGTTTGGGTGGTAAAACAGTGTAAACAATGGCTCAGGTGATAAGAAAGGGGTTTGTGTATAGTGCCTGTGTGAGTGTGCATCTGTGTGAGCGTGTTGGCTGATTTATACCTGGTTGTGCATCATGTTGCACACTGAAAATAGGCGATCTACAAGCTCACAAAGCGTCGTGGGGGGCGCGTGCGTACGTGTACGTACGCACCCGTGTACGTGTACGTGTACGTGTATGTGTACGTGGCATGCATGTATGTATGCACAGCACTCGTATATGTGAGTGTGCATGTGCATGTGCATGTGCATGTGCATGTGCATGTGCATGTGCATGTGCATGTGCATGTGCATGTGCATGTGTGTGTGCATGCACGTGTGCGTGTACGTGCGCATGTGTGTGTGTGTGTGTGTGGTTTGAGGGGTTGTACAGTAAATATAGGAACAGGGCCTCATGCCTGGAGAAGCCACACAGAAATGTAATGCCGTGCAATCCTTTGTAAGCAACTGTAAAGGCACTCGGAGACAGTGGAGAAGAAAACACAAGGGGAATAGAGAGAGAGAGAGACATGGAGAGAAAGAGAGGGGGAGGCGGAAGAAGACAGAGAGAAGCAAAGAGAGAGAGAGGGAACTCTTTCACTCCAGTACTTATTTGTAATGTTAAACTCTTCAAAAGGTGTATTTTTTATTCATAGCATCGTATGGTTTTCTCTTGCATTTTTCAAAGCAAAATGTAATCGAGTAAAGGGCGTTCTTTGTATTCAGAAATCAGGGAAAGGGGGTACTGAAGCCAAGCTTGTAGATCTGCTACTTTCGGTACTTTTGACCAAAAATGTAGCGTGTGCGCGTTTACGTGTGCGTGTTCATCCATCCTTCCGTGAGTGTATCAAAAATTGTGTGTGCATGACACACGCATATTATCCTACTGTACAGTATGTCTCTGCATAATATATAAAAATATATAAAAAGGAAAATGAATGGTTCTAGATTGAGCGGATTACACCACTGAGCTATGGCAGTAGACAGTAAAATCCTCAGTATTTAAATCTGAGACGGTGTAAAAAGTGGACCTACTGTAAAGGGACCCATACAGTATAAGCATCCTCAGTGTTAATTTAACTCATTGTAAAAATGGACACTACTAATTAACACTACGGATTTTAACTGGGCTCTCCAGTTCTGAAAACCTTATGTTGCTATATCACTGGTGCTCAAACCTTTTCACGTGAAGGACCCCCAAAATTATATTTATTTGGCCGTGGACCCCCATCTGAAAACATTTTGTTCCAGGGACCCCCAGAAGCAAAGATTTGAGTTAAAAATGTTTGCTTGAAAAAATATATATTCAAAGATTTGCACAAATTTACAAGATTTGTAATAGCAGATCTACAAGCTCATAGTGTGGCACAGAGTGCCGCGCTATGAGCTTGTACTGTATATCTGCTATTTTTGAATAGCCAAAGTATAAAATGATGTTTAAAGTGGTTACACAGATGCGTTCCCGGTTTTAATGGGTTAAGTATAGAGGGTTTAAGGTCATACTGTGTAATTCTTTCAATAAAACAAAAGGTTATTTTTGATATAATCTTTCGCTGGTATCTTTTTCACAATAATCATTCCAATTATTTTTACATTACATTCACCGACGGTGGAGGAAACCACGCACCAACTACTACAGCATTCCTTTTTCACTGGTACTTCTATATCGCCAAACACTGTAACGGAGCTACAGTACAAGGGCTGTCGTCAAAACAGACAAACAGAATGAATGTTACAAAGTATGACTATAAGTGGTTAAAAGTTAACAAGTGGACAAATCGAGCATGGCGATAGCCATATCCAACAGTCAGGCTGTCCCCCACGCACCTTCACCCTCAAATCACATTCGCTAACAAGCTAACACACGTGCCCTAACGGTTCATTGTAGCCCACTTCATCACACGCTCAGCATAGCTCACAACACCTCTATGCAGCTTGTCAGTGATCAAACTCCACCCACAACTACAGTATGAGTTCTGTGGATTGTATAATATTATATCTGTGTGTGTATCCTAAGTTCTGCCTCAGTCACAGCCAAATCATTGCAATAAATGCTTTATCTTGACTTAAGTGTTTGACTGAATTAAAACAGCCTCCTTGAGGAGGAATCAGTATGTACACACACACGCAAGCAAGTACACACAAACGCGCGCGCACACACACACACACACACACACACACACACACACACACACACACACACACACACACACACACACACACACACACACACACACACACAAACCATATCAATACAGGGAGTTACTGAGCATAATGGGACAGCCATGATTCATTGAGTTCAGTCAAGGCAAGACTGCTCAGTTTGACATGTTCTTTGTTGAAGCATAAAAAGGCTGCATCTACGATTGAAGAAAAGAGACAACCCGTGTTTAAACACTTCCTTTATCTATTCATTTAATTAGTGGGGAGAACACGTCAATTAAAATCACTATTACTACTAATACTGTGATGTAATACGGTAAATGTGCCAGATTCAGCTAGAAGTTAACTTTTCATTTGTTTTCCCTAGCAACAAGCAATTTTCCCACTGATTGTCCACTTTAGATAAAGATATAGACATGGTGTGATAATACGCAACGGCTCGATATGGGAGTGTGTCGTTTTCCGATTGAAAACTTTCAAAAAAATCCCCCAAAAGTTTGGATTGTCAAATAAGTAGTGGAGTAGTCTTTTTAAAGGTCTTTCAGCCTTTCAGTGCTCGTGAGCTGCTTACGGAGAGAGATAAGCAGCTCAGGAGACCGCATGTTGCGGAACTTCGAGTCAACTGTGTGCTCACAGATGATTTTGACTGCTAATCTTTTGTTACAGAAGAATATACAGATAGGAGGCTGAGAGAGACACAGACAGGCAGTTTAAGAGGCAGTAAGACTATTGGACTACATGGATATTCGTAAATGTGAGGCAGCTCACAAGATGCTGGGATCTTTAAAAGAAATCCCACTTAAGACAGACAGACAGACAGACACAGACCGGGAAGAGAGAGCATTGGATCCAGTGGAAAACAGAAAGAGAGAAAGAGTGAGAGAGAATGAACAAGAACATGGAGTAGAAAAAAGTCTTGAAGAAAATGGCTTTGCATGGCTGCAATAGCTGTCATCCGACACAGGCATTTCTCAAAGCTGTCCTGAGAGTCCTCAGCGTGCGGGACTCATCTGTCGTTGAGATGGCCGGGGGACGCTATTTTTTTTTATGGGGAGAGAGAGAGAGAGAGAGAGAGAGAGAGAGAGAGAGAGAGAGAGAGAGAGAGAGAGAGGGAGAGAGAGAGAGAGAGAGAAGAGGCCTGTCCTGGCCTGGCCTTGCACCCAGACCAGTTGAAGTGAAGCACATCAGCGACACTGCTGCTTCCCGGGGGCGAAATGAAGCGATCACTCACTACGATGAGCAAGCGGAAATACAGACACCCCTCAGACAGACAGACTCACAGGAGTGTCCTTAATCTTTCTATCACTCTTTATCTTCTGCACGCTGTTGCTTTCTCTCTTGACCTTGTTTGATGTGTAAAAAGTAAGTAAAAATCTAAGAAAATCAAAGGGTTGGATGCCTGAATTCAAAGCCTTTTTTCCCAAGGGGAAGGCTTGACATTGGCATTGCTTTAATCATTAAATCAGAGTGAATGGACTTTTAACTTTTCATTTTTGCAATTTTTGTCAATCAAAAGACACAGGCATGCTGCATCACTAAAACATGTCTTCTCTTCATACAGTTGAGGCTTCATAGAAACTATTATTTAGACTGCCAACAAGACCGTCTGCCATGTTAATACTGAGGCTGACTTATATACAGTAGCTGAAAAGTTGTCTTCCTGATCTCTGGTACTTATATAAAGTATATTAAAAAAAAGGTGCCTCAACAGTTCCCACCTGCCCTGCTTAAGCAAAATATTGAACTCCTTACTGCTTCAGGTTGAAACATACCTTGCTAAAGTGTTTTGAATGTGTTTGGGAAAGTGTGAGGATGAGGGATATTGAAGACAATCTGATGAGCAGGTTGGTATAGTTTCCTCTGCCTTCAGTGAGCGAACGGTTGAATATAATGCACATTGTAAAGCGGTTTGGATAAAGGCAATATAGATTATAGCATCTTCATTCCGTTTGGTAAATGCAGACCATTTACCAAATGAAAGACGAGGAGAAAAAGATGACATGACTAATAAACTGGCTGCACATATGGAGAACACTCTCTAAATCAATATGGATCTCATGTAATTAACTCATCAGCATCATCAAAGCTATGGTCGCTGTGATGAAACGAGTCAGTATGTTACACAAAGCTCATTCTCAATGCTTGGCTTAGTCATATATCCATAAGTTATCCCTTCTAATAAAGATAGATTGCGATCTAAAGATCGAGAGATAATCAGAGAGAAAGACCAGAAAGGGATGAGAGAGAGAGAATGAGAGAGAGACGAGATGAAAGAGATATTGGAAAATGAGCCCTGTACAAACATATCTGACGCATCTATTCTCTTTCTCCATTGAAAGAGGATTAATGTGTTCCCCATAATCTTCAACACACAGATGACACTTGGAGCTCTGTGTCTCTGCATACAGTCGAAATCATCAAATGTCAGCCATCGCTGAGGGCTTTTATCCTCCAGCTGTACACATGGTTGACAGGCAGCCATGAGGGAGACGGATGGGAGAGAATGGCTTATCGAGCTTTTCGGAACTGACGTCAAAGCCAAACGTTTCCACCGCAGAGAGAGGCAATGGAAGCAGCTGTTACTGAACAAGAGAGACTGGCAGCGCAAGCAGAGAAGCCTACATGTGTGGTATTGAATCATGTGTAGAAGGTTGAGGGACATGGTGAGGGGCATGGTGATAGGGGCCTCCTACATTCCCTCTCATTGGCTCCAACCACTGCCAATCTAACTTTTTTGGTGTTAGCCTTTTAGACATAGTGTTTGACTGTACTCGTGCTGTTTTTTACATTTCTGTCTAATAAAATATTCAATCAATCAATCAGTGTGGGTAGACCTTGGTCAGAGCAGGAGCACCTGACAGACTGAAGACTAGTTTTGTATCCCAGTGAAGGACACAGACTTTTAGTTTTTTTTCTTCCTGAAGTGCATTTTTGCTTAACAAAATGCCCTGGCCACTTACCAGTGGGGAGTCGGGACTGCAGCAACCATGTGTTTGTGTCTGTCACTACACCTTCAAATTAAGCTCTCATACACAGCCATAGCCTGTTACACTCCGTTTAACCACTTGAACCCTAGCTTCCCTATTCTTGGGCGAACATAAATAGCCAATCTACATGTACACATGGTGACAGGCAGCAATGAGGGTGATGGAAGGGAAAGAATGGCTTATCAGCTTTTCGGGAACTGATGTCAAAGGTAGATATTTGTATATCGTCCTTTTTCCGTGAAGAGATGTGGCGTAGAGGGAAATAAACGAGCAGAACAAGTATAGAGCCCTGGGGAACTCCGGTCAACTAAGAATAGCATAGGGCAGGGGTCTTCAACGTTTTTCAGGCCAAGGACCCCTTAGCTGAGACGGAGATGAAGCAGGGACCCCCACTACATATTGAATAAAATTCTATCGCTGAACATTTTCTTACATTTCATTACATTACATTACATTACAGTCATTTAGCAGACGCTTTTATCCAAAGCGACTTACAATAAGTGCATTCAACATAGGTAGGGAACGAAACTACTAATCACCAGAAGTCTTAAGTGCATTCTCTTCTAAAACAAGCTAAGGTAAAAGTGCAATATATCAGCTACCTACTTTCTTAAACAGATGAGACAAATAGGAAAATCAAATGAGCAAGAGCTAAAACGAATAAGTGTATCGAATAAACAAGAT